>NC_080552.1:3425854-3628354 GCF_028640845.1 Ahaetulla prasina
AAATGGCGATTATGACATCTGCAGCCATCATAAATAGATGCTGGTTGCCAATCACCCAGATTTATGACTCAAATGACCATGGGGATGCCGCAACGGTCATAAATGCAAGGACCAGTCATAAGTCGTTTTTCTTCCAGTACTGTGGTGACTTTGAATCGTTGTTGAATGAATGGCTGTGGGTTGAGGCCCACCTGTATGTGTTGCACTCTGGTTACTGCCAGAAGAATGACAGCATTATATTGTTGGCACACAAGGTGTGAGAACAAAGCAAAGGAGGTGCAGCAAAATCCTGCGCCAGCAATAAGAGAGTTACACCATTACACTGTGTGCCTCTTCTGGGTGCTACTGAAGTTGTGAGTTCTTTTGGGTGGATTGCCAGGACACGTACAGTTGGCCATCACACACGAGAGCACAGCTCTGACATTTCTTTCTCTTGTTTTTAATGGGAAAGGAATCCTTAAGTTGGCCTCTAATTCTGGTTTCCTTAACAGAATAACAGAGCTGGAAGGGACCTTGGAGGTCTTCTAGTCCAACCCCCTGCTCAAGCAGGAGACCCTGTACCATTTCAGACAAGTGGCTGGCCAGTCTCTTCTTAAAAGCCTCCAGTGATGGAGTACCTACAACTTCTGGAGGCAAGCCCTTCCACTGGTTGATTGTTCTTACTGTTAGGAAATTTCTCCTTAATTCCAGGTTGCTTCTCTCCTTGGTTAGATTCCATTTATTGCTTCTTGTCCTGCCTTCAGGGGCTTTGGAGAATAGGTGGACCCCCCCGCTTCTTTGTGGCAGCCCCTCAAATATTGGAACACTACTATCCTATTACCCCTAATCCAGTGGTGAAATCCAATTTTTTTACTACCGGTTCTGTGGGCGTGGCTTGGTGGGCGTGGTGTGGCTTGGTGGGCGTGGCAGGGGAAGGATACTGCAAAATCCCCATTCCCTCCCCACTCCTGGGGGAAGGATATTGCAAAATCCCCATTCCCTCCCCACTCCTGGGAGAAGGATATTGCAAAATCTCCATTCCCTCCCCACTCCTGGGGGAAGGATATTGCAAAATCCCCATTCCCTCCCCACTCCTGGGAGAAGGATATTGCAAAATCTCCATTCCCTTCCCACTCCTGGGAGAAGGATATTGCAAAATCTCCATTCCCTCCCCACTTTGGGGCCAGCCAGAGATGGTATTTGCCAGTTCTCCGAACTACTCAAAATTTCCGCTGCCGGTTTTCAAGAACCTGTCAGAACTGGATTTCACTCCTGCCCTAGTCCTTTGTTGGAAGTGAACATTTTCTAGCAAAAAACGAATATTACACGTGGGAGGTGTATTATCTACCAGTAAATGCAGACTTTGAGAGTTCATTGGAATCCAAAGATCACTTATAGATAGCAGAGAGGAAAATGGTGGAGGAGATTATTGCTGAGCCTTTATGGAGCTGCACAGAGACATCACAAGCAGAAGTCTTGCTTGAGATATGTTAGGTGGCTAATAAATTCAGATGGATGGATGGTTGGATGGATGGATGGATGGATGGATGGATGGATGGATGGATGGATGGATGGACGCACGGGTAGGGTGAAGACCAGACATGAAGACAAGATGGAAAAGAAATGAGAAATTTCAAAATTGTTCCAATTTGCAGAGGAGGCTAAAGGACTAGAAAGAGAAGATGCTACATTTTCTCACAAACTTCTTGGAAGAAAAAGGACATGATAACCATAAAAGGCTACATGGGTGGGGGTGTTATACCGTACTTCCTACTTTTTGCCATTTTTGCAGAGACAGATGGCAGCATCGGCTGAAGGACTGCAAGGGACTGCAAGGCTGAAGTCCCTGAAGGTAACCTTGAAGGAAGAGGAGGAAGAGCCGCAGCCAAGGCAACGGGCAGAGAAGAGCGATCTGAGTCCTAAGCAGGAATGTAATGTGAGAAAGCATCTCAGACTTCACTTTTCTGGGTTCTCTTTAGGATAAAGACATTTGGGGAGGTGGGAGGAGGCCCATTCTGACTTGATTCTGTTGCTGTAACTGTATCATCAAAGTAGTTTCAATATTTATGACTTTGGTGTCCATATCTGGTCTACCTTGGAAGGCTGACAGGTGAGGAGTGGAAGCAGTTAGGAGTTGAAGGTGAAATCTGGTCATTTTGACAGTTTGACTGAAATTGATGCTCTGTAAATATGAATTGCTCTCCGGGAAAGAAATGTGAAAGGCGACTATTGTCATTGTGTAATGTGGTTTTTAAGGGCCTTGAGTGGCTCAGCTGGTGGGAAGAAATGAGCAGCTGTTGTCCTTAGTCACGTGGTTCTAAATCAGAGTTGGAGAACAGTGGCCCCTTTATGACTTGTGGACTTCAACTCCCAGAATTCCTGAGCCAGCAGGAACCCTAGTTCAGGAATTCTGGGAGTTTAACAGTTTAACAGAGTTGGAAGGGACCTTGTAGGTCATCTAGTCCAACCCCCCCACCCAAGCAGGAGACCCTACACTGTTTCTGACAGATGGCAGTCCGGTCTCTTCTTGAAAGCCTCCAGTGATGAAGCGCCCACAACTTCCGAAGGCAACTTCTGTTCCATAGGTTGATTGCTCTCACTGTCAGAAAATTCCTCCTTATTTCTAGGTTGAATCTCTCCTTGGTCAGTTTCCATCCATTATTCCTTGTCTGGCCTTCGGGTGCCTTGGAAAATAGCTTGACCCCCTCCTCTCCCAACCTGCTTCCATTTCCAACCTGCTGGGTCAGAAGTCCTGTCAAATCCCACCACTGCTGCATTGCATTCTGCCTAAAAATATTCTTCTTTAGGCCCGAGCGCATAACATATAAACATGAAAGCGCTTATTATCTTTTAATCACCAGCTTTGTCCTCACCGCTTTTAGCAGCGCTGTTATGTTCCCATCAGGATGAAAATTAATTTGTCATTTCAGCAGTATTTTTAGGAAGGTTTGCATCTCCTCCACTTTCTCTCCCACTCCAGAGGAGGGCGCTGGGAGGTCCCCCGTGCCACCCCCACTTCCTGCTTCCACAGCACTTCCACCTCCTGGGCCTGGGGAAGCCCCCACAGCAAAGGATGCTGGCCAAGGAGGCTCCTGCCTCCACTCTTCAAGGTCCAGGAACACGAGATGGGAAATTCTTGCCAAGCTTCTCCTAGAGAGAGTAATAAACTCTGCGATAAACTTTTGAAACAGTCACCCGTACTTATTTATTTCTTTAAAGAATTTATATGGCCACCTATCCAAAATCAAATAATTCTGAACAGCTAACAAAGCACAGGCATAAAATAGCACACAACAACAGCCACATAATCAGAAGGTCCTCAGGAAACCATTTCATGGCACACTAGACAGAAGGTGGCACTGTGAGCCATCCCAGCCTGCATTTCTTCCAAAGCAGCCCTCATTTGGGGTGGTGGGCAACGTGTCCGGAGTGATTCACTTTTTCATCTGGTTGCTTCTTCGCTCTCAGCTTGTCAGCAGTCAGGAAGGGAAAAGGGTGGCTGGAATGTTTGGGTGGGAAAGGAATGCCAAGACTCCGTCTGCGGATCATGAGACCCTGCTACTACCCTCAAGGCCATGCCGTGCCAGTGTTTGAGCGATCCGGACTGTTCCCATAACAAAAGAACCAGATGCAATTGGACAATGCAATGAATTAAGGGGGAATAGCTAAAGGGAAAAAGCAAGTTTAACTATGTGGACCTTCACATGGGAAAACCAGAGCTGGTTTCGCTTCTCCTGTGCCAATGTAGTGTATTCAATAAAGTTTTACTTTTGGAAGCACAATGTCCCAAGAGTTCTCTTTTTGGATTCTCTAGCTGGACAGGTGATTTATATTCAAACACTTGGCAACTGATTCACATTTATGATGGTTGTAGTATCCCGGGGTCATGGGACACCCTTTTACAACCTTCTGACAAGCAACGTCAATGTGGAAGACCGATTCACTTAACAACGGTGTCACTAACTTAAGCACTGCAATGATTCACTTAACAAATGTGGCGAGAAAAGTCATCAAATGGGGCAAAACTCACTTAACAAATGTCTCTCTTAGCAACATAAATTTTGGGCTCAGTTGTGGTCATAAGTCGAGGACTACCTGTATATTATTTGCAAGCCAGCACAACTGCAGGAAAGGTGCAGAATCTGGAATGCTGGGCAGCCCCCAGTTCTGTCTGCTGCAAAGAAACTCCAATTTGCACTCTGGGCTCAGTGGGGTGACTCAGTCAAATCTTTGTCTTCAATGCTTGGCACAGCCCTACTGCACGTCACTAGTCCTAGAACAAAAGGATAGAAACAATGATAAATTAGTCAAATTTGGGGACACATTGTGATCTAAATGAATTCCTTTGAATTTCCCCTTGATTGTAGTAGCAAGTTTTCAAAACAAGAGAGATGATCTTCTCCCCGGGCACAAAGGATTTCGCTAATCACGCCTAGCCACAAATATCCCTTCATTTGCAAGGTGGGTGAGAGGGTCTTGTCCGCAGTTGACGTTCTTGGAGGACACAGGTTCTCTTGACCTCTTTCGCCTGGGTTCAGGCCTGCTTTGGGAATACACAGAATGAGGCACGGTCACCCCTGAAGATGACCTCTTGTGGGAAAGACATTGTGGGCAATGTGGCTCTATTGATCTTGCTTGGGTTCTTTGTGACAGGGATGGTATTGACAAGGGTACTGTTGTGGCCTCTTGGCCACCAACTCCTCCAACAGCCAAATCGGATGAGGAGGGGGTGTGGGAGTCAGGGCCAGTATCAAGGCAACCTGAAAGTTCCGAGGAGGGAGAGGGGATGGAGCTGTCAGAGACAGAGGCAGAGCCTGGGTTATCCATCAGCCCCCAGATGGAGAGGCAACAGCCCCCAGGTCTGGAGGTGGGTGAAGAGGAAGAGGAGGAATAGCTGGGTCTAGGGTCTGACACGCGGATGCAGAGAAGGCAGAGGAGAGGAGAACAGTAGAAATTTATGGGCTCACCTTTGGGATGGAAGAGCCACCACAGTGTGATAGGGATGGAAGACCCTCACCACTCTGGGGATAAAAGGCAGGGGGAGGAGATGAATAGATGTGGCAGACAACTATTCATCTCCTGGCTGGACAGACTTGTTAGTCTGCGGAGAGAGAGAGAAACTTTTCGTCAGGGCTGCTGGTGCTCCTAATAAAGGGAACATTTATTTAATTACAGAGGGTGTGTCGTGTTTGGGAGCCGGGTCAGAACAGCTGCTCTTTCTGGTGTCTTCAGTGATTCAATTTGTCTACACTTCTACTTACTCCCGGTGACTATTCCATCTCCAGTTGTTCTTAACATCCGTATGAAAAAGGGCTAGGAACTGGAAGCCACTCAGATGACCCTCAGCTGTTTTTCTCCATAGCATCTGGATCAGGGGGGATTCAGGAGGAGGGCATCATATCTCCACACAAAGATGCAATGGATATGAACCAATAAAGTAACACAGTCTTAACTAGATTATACGTGTCTTCGGGACAATGTGTTTATCAATCACATTTCTCATGATAGAGCTGGCTATCACTGAGACGATCACGAAAGATCACCAAGAGCTTCCGTAGGAAGGACATGAACTTTGAAATTCTTTGAAATTATGAGCAGAGGTGGTTTTCAGCCGGTTCGGACCAGTTTGTCTGAACCGGTAGCGGAAATAGTGGATAGGCCCATCCCAGCTCTATGCCATCCTATTTAGGCACGTTTTTGAGGTCGGGTACATGCGCAGAAGGCGTACAAGTGAGCAAAGCACATGCACAGAAGGCCGGGCGCATGCATGGAAGGCAGGGGCATGCACAAACTGGGCGCACATGCACAAAGCAAGCGGTAGTAACATAATGTTTTGACGAAGGCTCAAGTAGTGATTCCTAAACACAATTCAGTCCTCAACAAACTTATTTTATTAAAATAGCTGAGAATTAATTCATACTCAGCTTCATCCAAAACAAAATTCTTAATAACCAGTCTATCACCAACCTTTGATGTCTTGGGCAACCGGCCAAAGGCTTTTCTTGGCAAAACCCCCACAAAGTTCAAGAGATGCTGACAAGAAGTACGGAAATCAACGTTGCTTTTCTACAAAGAACCCAATGGCTCGTTGCTGCTCTTTTAAACCTTATGGGAGGGGCCAATCATCTCCCGGCCTTACTCCCGAGTTGTCCTTTTTTCTTCAGCTGCTCTTGCCTTCTGGCAGCTCTTCGCATGTGTGCACTAGGAACAGGCTCCTCCTGTTCCTCTGCCTCTCTGCTGTCTGCCTCTGGAGGCTCCGGAGTTTGCGCATTGCTCCCAGATGGCCCTGGCCCCATCTATGCCCTCGTCCAGGCCTTCCCCTGACTCCAGGATTGTCCTCCCCAGCCTCCTCACTGTCTGAGTTTGTTGCCAGGTCCGCGGGCTGCTGGCATACCACAACACATAATGTGACACCCACCACTGATTATGAGCCAACTATGAACAGCTCTCATAATCAACTAATCACGTCACTGTTAGAAAAAAAGAAATCAGATTTGATTTGTCATAAGAACTACGTATTTAGCGTGCCAAATCACTGGAGGAGGATAAATATTCCTCCCACGTTCAAAAGGCAGAAAAAGAGAATTTAATCATAAAATCATGAATCGGGCTGGAAAGGACCTTAGAGGTCTTTTAGTCCAATCTCTTGTTCAAGGCAAAAGTCCCAGACAAATGGCTTAAAAACCTTCAGGAATTTTTTTTTTATTATTTTTTTTTACATTTATACCCCGCCCTTCTCTGAAGACTCAGGGCGGCTTACAGTGTATAAGGCAATAGTCTCATTCTATTTGTATATTTTTACAAAGTCAACTTATTGCCCCCCCAACAATCTGGGTCCTCATTTTACCTACCTTATAAAGGATGGAAGGCTGAGTCAACCTTGGGCCGGGCTTGAACCTGCAGTAATTGCAGGCTACTGTGTTCTAATAACAGGCTTCTCTATTGCCTGAGCTATCCCGGCCCAGGAATGACATACCCACAATGCAGAGACAGCTATTTCACTGAAAAATTGTTCTTACTGTCAGGAAATCCATCCTTATTTCCAGGTTGGCTATCCCTCTGACAAGCTTCCACTTGTTGCGCCTTATCCTGCCCTCAGGTGCTTTGGAAAATAAGTTGACCCTCTCTTCTCCGTGACAGCAAATGCTCAGTCTTACATATTGGAGAAAAGAACCCAAACACTAAATACAAGCTTGATGGACATTATTTTACTGATGACCCCAACCCTGTAAAAGACCTTGGAGTTTTCATATCAAATGATCTAAGTGCCAAAGCCCACTGCAACTACATAGCAAAAAAGGCTCTAAGAGTTGTAAACCTAATGTTGCGTAGCTTCTTTTCCAAAAACACCACACTACTAACCAGAGCATACAAAACATTTGCAAGACCCATTCTTGAATACAGCTCACCTGTCTGGAACCCATACCACATCTCTGACATTAATACAATTGAACGAGTCCAGAAATATTTTACAAGAAGAGTTCTCCACTCTTCTGTAAACAACAAAATACTTTATATCTCCAGACTTGAAATCCTGGGATTAGAAAATTTAGAACTCTGCCGACTCCAATATGACCTGTGTTTAACACACAGAATCATCTATTGCAATGTCCTTCCTGTTAAAGACTACTTCAGCTTTAATCACAATAATACAAGAGCAAACAATAGATTCAAACTTAATGTTAACCGCTTCAATCTTTATTGCAGAAAATATGACTTCTGTAACAGAGTTATTAATGCTTGGAACCCACTACCTGACTCTGTGGTCTCTTCTCAAACTCCCAAAAGCTTTAACCAAAAACTGTCTACCATTGACCTCACCCCATTCCTAAGAGGACTATAAGGGGTGTGCATAAATGCATAAGAGTGCCTACCATTCCTGTCCTATTGTTTTCTTTCATTATATGTGCTTGTATATAATGTGACAAAAATAAATAAATTTTTAAAAAGTATCAATAAAGGAGAATATTTGTAGCTCTGGGTTGAAATGAGGGGTCCTTGGTGTTCTCTGAGCTTGGTTTGTTTTCTTGCAGATGTTTCATTACCACTGATGATGCTACCTCATTTGGGTAATTAAAAACCACCAAGCTCAGACCACCAAGGACACCCCCCCACAGCCCCTCAAGTACAGGAAGACAACTATCATGTCACCCCTCCTCCTTCTGTTTGTTAAACTAGACATACCTAGTTCCTTCATTTATTCATATTATTTAGCCTCCAGGCACCAAAATCATCTTTGTTGCTCTTCTCTGCACTCTTTCTAGGGTCTCAATATTCTTTTTTGTATTTTGATAACCAAAACTGGATGAAATATTCCAAGCATGGTCTTATCAAGGTATTATAAAGCGGTACTAACATTTCACATGATCTTGAGTCTATCTCTCTGTTGATGCATCCTAGGACTGCATTTGGCTTTCTTTGACAGCTGCAGCACACCACTGGCACAAATCAAATTTAGCAAATTACACAAAAGTCACCTGGAAGATGGATTGGATTGGGATTGTTTACATGTGTCATGCCCCAGCATATAACTTTTCTATACTGTTGTTGCTCTCTAGCCCCATCTAGTGGCCAGAGAGACAAATACCAGGTAGATTGTTTGAAGCTGACCCAACCCATTTTATCCATCAGCCCGCACTCTCAAAACAAGTGCATGTTGTGACGCCAGACTCCGTGTCCTTTAGCATTTGGAGAAGGCAGAAACACAAAGAAGAACCTGTCTTAATCTGTGGCACATGGTCATCCAAGGACAAATCCACATCCCACACACAGAGCATTGCTGGTGAGATTTAAATTGTTTGCCTTTATTAATTGTTATGTTCAGCAGTAACTCAATACTTTGTACAAGAGGTAGCAACTAAAACCATTCCAAAGAAAAAGAAATGCAAGAAAGCAAAATGGTTGTCTGAGGAAGCTCTGCAAATAGCTGAGGAAAGAAGGGAAGAGAAAGGCAAGGGAGAAAGAGAAAGATACACCCAGTTGAATGCAGAATTCCAGAGAATAGCTAGAAGAGATAAGAATGCATTCTTAAATGAACAGTGCAAAGAAATAGGAGAAAACAATAGAATAGGGAGGACCAGAGATCTATTCAAGAAAATTGGAGATATGAAGGAAACGTTTCATGCAAAGATGGGCATGATAAAGGACCAAAATGGCAGGGACCTAACAGAGGCAGAAGAGATTAAGAAGAGGGGGCAAAATTACACAGAAGAACTATACAAGAATGAGCTTAACATCCCTGATAACCACAATGGGGTGGTCACTAACCTTGAGCCAGACATCCTAGAATGTGAAGTCAAATGGGCCTTAGGAAATCTGAGCAACAACAAAGCTAGAGGAGGAGACAGTGTTCCAGCTGAGCTATTCAAAATCTTAAAAGACGATGCAGTAAAAGTGCTACACCCAATTTGCCAGCAAATTTGGAAAACTCAACAATGGCCACAGGATTGGAAAAGGTCAGTTTACATTCCAATTCCAAAGAAAGGCAATGCCAAAGAATGTTCAAACTATCGCACCATTGCACTCATTTCACATGCTAGTAAGGTTATGCTTAAAATCCTACAAGCTAGGCTCCAGCAGTATGTGGATCGAGAACTACCAGAAGTACAGGCAGGATTTCGTAGAGGCACAGGAACTAGAGATCAAATTGCCAACATACGCTGGATCATGGAGAAAGCTAGGGAGTTCCAGAAAAACATCTACTTCTGCTTCATTGACTATGTTAAAGCCTTTGATTGTGTGGATCACAATCACAACAAATTGTGGCAAGTTCTTAAAGAGATGGGAGTACCAGATGTCTCTTGATGCAGGTCTCTGTATGCAGGTCAAGAAGCCACAGTGAGAACTGGACACGGAACCACTGATTGGTTCAAAATTGGGAAAGGAGTCCGGCAAGGCTGTATACTATCACCCTGCCTATTTAACTTATATGCAGAACACATCATGAGAAAGGCGGGGCTAGATGAATCAAAAATTGGAATTAAGATTGCTGGAAGAAATATCAACAACCTCAGATATGCAGATGATACCACTCTAATGGCAGAAAGAGAAGAGGAACTAAAGAGTCTCTTGATGCGGGTGAAAGAGGAGAGTACAAAAGTTGGCTTGAAACTCAACATTAAGAAAACTAAAATCATGGCATCTGTCCCTTTCAATTCCTGGCAGATAGATGGTGAAGAAATGGAGGTAGTGACAGATTTTATTTTCCTGGGTGCCAAGATCACCACAGATGGGGATTGCAGCCAAGAAATTAAAAGACGCTTGCTCCTTGGGAGGAAAGCTATGGCAAATCTAGACAGTGTACTAAAAAGTAGAGACATCACTCTGCCAACAAAAGTGCGTATAGTCAAAGGTATGGTTTTCCCAGTTGCAATGTATGGACTATAAGAAAGGCTGAGCGCCAAAGAATTGAGGCCTTTGAACTCTGGTGCTGGAGAAGACTCCTGCGAGTCCCTCGGACTGCAAGGCGAACAAACAAGTCAGTTCTAGAGGAGATCAACCCTGACTGCTCTTTAGAAGGCCAGATCCTGAAGATGAAACTGAAATACTTTGGCCACCTAATGAGAAAGAAGGACTCACTGGAGAAGAGCCTAATGCTGGGAAAGATTGACGCCAAAAGAAGAATGGGACGACAGAGAACGACGTGCTGGATGGAGTCACTGAAGCAGTAGGCATGAGTTTAAATGGACTCCAGAGGATGGTAGAGGACAGGAAGGCCTAGAGGAATGTTGTCCATGGGGTCACGATGGGTCGGACACGACTTCGCAACTAACAACAACAAACTCAATACTGCCTGTCTTGTATTTGGTTCTCATTGTATGTATCCCTATTTTCCCCAGTTTCCCCATATCCTGTTCTTTCAATAAAGCATCCAGATCTATGCACATGGTCTGCTTTATTGGAGGACAGGTGGGTTAGGCTGCATGTCAGGCTGCACACAGACTGACATGTAGTGAGGACAGAACAACATGTGAAAACATTGTGTTAGTTATCAGGCCAGCATGGAGGTGTATTGAACGTGGTCTCGGACTTGTTATTGTCGATTGCTCTTAATCTATTGTGAGCATTTAACAATGAAACATACAACCACCACAATTTTTAATTGGCAGATTATTTGTGTGGGCAGGATGACATGACAATTAAATGAACACATAGTCTGCTCAGAAATCACACGGAAAGAGGCTCCTTATCTGACCGAAGACGCAAACTGACTGCGGTGACACAAAGTTCTTCCACCTGAATGAAGAGGCACTTATGAAATCTGCAGCTGACTCATAATTTGGTGGGAGAGCTAATATTCTCAAAGACAGAAGTAAAATCCAAAAGGATCTTGACAGATGGGAGAGACAGGTGAAGGGCAGAGCATGAAATACAACCGAGACAAATAGATGGGAGATTCCTGGCTTGGAAATGGTACTTATGTAAAAGATCTTGGAAAGGGAGTTGGTTACAAGTTGAATCTGAGCCAAAATGTGATGTGGCTTCAAAACAAAGAAACTTTAGGCTGCCTCTACCGTACTTCCTAAATCGGAGGAAGGAATCGTTCCACTTTATTTATGCAGGAAGTCAAAGACACTTACAAAGAGAATTAAAAATATAAATTGACAAAGCAATATTAAAATAGTAATCCCAAGGAAAACTTAAAGCACAAATTCTCCAATAGGTTTTGCATACCACCCAGCTCAGAGCCTGCAGGAACAGCCACCTCTTGATGACAGCAGGTTTTGGGCCACAGGGACCTTGGGGGGGAGGGGCTCATCTAAGGGGCAGGCATGGGACCTGTGGGAGAGGACACTGATTTGAGGGGATCTGGAGCATGTCAACTCTGTCAAATTTTGCAGGACAGACGGATAATTGGAAATAGGTAATCCTGAAATTAGCCAGTCCTTAAATCATCAAAGGCTTTATAGATCAGGGGTCTCCAACCTTGGCAACTTTAAGCCTGGCGGACTTCAACTCCCAAAAAGAATTCTGGGGGTTGAAGTCCGCCAGGCTTAAAGTTGCCATGGTTGGTGACCCCTGTTGTAGATGACAACCAGCGGCTTGAATGACACCTGGAAGCCAAATGGCAATCAGTACAGCTCACAATGCAGAGGTGTCCCGTGGGTAAACAGGAGCTGGAAAATGGTCAGATCCAAGGAAACCCCGCCCCAAAGTAAGTTAAGGCAGCCAGGACAGTGTTAAAGGAGTCCTTGGGGGGTGGGAAGCATCTTTGTGCAACAGGCGTGGAAAGTGAAAGTATTGGAATTGTCATGGCAAGATGAGCAGCAAACAAATGTAATAAATAAAATTAAATAAAGTGCTTCTCATAGGTCAGTTGAATTAGAAAAGTGAGTATTGTAAAAAGTAATAAGAGTTTCAGCAGAAAGGCAGAATATGGACAGAAGTTACTGAAATCTAGAAAAGGCAAAGTGGGTTGTACAGCAGAAGAACAACTGGCTAGAAATTGCGGTAGAGCTTGGAACTGGGTGACCAGAAGATAATAATAGCAATTGCACTTAGACTTATATACCACTTTACGGTACTTTACAGCCCTCTCTGAATGGTCTGCAAAGTCAGCCTCTTGCCCCCAACAATCTGGGTCCTCATTTTACCAGCCTCAGAAGGATGGAAGGCCGAGTCAACCTTGAGCCGGTGAGACTCGAACTGCCAAATTGCAGGCCACTGGCAGTCAGCAGAAGTAGCCTCCAGTACTGCATTCTAATCACTGTGCACCATAGGAAGGATGGAAGGAAGAAAGGAAGGAAGGAAGGATGGAAGGAAGAAAGGAAGGAAGGAAGGGGAAAAGAAAAAGGGAGAGCAATAGCAATAGCTCTTAGACTTATACACTGTTTCACAGTGCTTTTACAGCCCTCTCTAAGTGGTTTACAGAGCCAGCATATTGCCCCCAACAATCTGGGTCCTCATTTTACCTACATGGGAAGGATGGAAAGCTGAGTCAACCTTGAACCTGGTGAGATTTGAATTGCCAAATTGTAGGCAGCCGGCAGGCAGCAGAAGTAGCCTGTAGTACTGCATTCTAACCACTGCGCTACTGTGGCTCATACACAGATCACATATACAACCGAGTGTTGGAGGTGTGACTTGAGTTTCAAGGGGTGAAGGGTTCAGAGGAGACGGATAAGAGGATTGGTGTCAGGCTGCAGTGGAAGAAGAGGAGCAGCAGAATTTGAGCTGGTCTGAGCCTTGCCGTTGCCCTGGGTGGACACATCTGCTTCAATCACCAGGTCATTGCCTGGGTTTCCCTCCCATGGAAGACTCCTCAAAAGGCCGGAAGCTTCCATGCTGCCACTTTCTCATGTGTGGGAAAGTAGGGGGTGGATTTAGTAGAGGGGTTGCCATTAGACATAATAACTTTCTTCCTGACGGTCAAGGTGAGGCCGGTCCTGCAGTTGGAGAAGGTGTGATTGGAGTGATGTCTTGAGATGGGACGGTTGGTGATTGGAGCGTGTGATCGGCAGAGGGGTCAAGGGATGGTTTTGGGGTTTTGATTTACTGAGGGAAAACCCGGATCTCTCTGATTCAGATTGTAAGGTCCAATATTAATATGTTTAAGCTCATAGCTGCCAAACAAGAGACTTAAAAAGAGGCTTGAGTAAAATAGCATTTAATCTTGATCAAGCTTAAATGGTTAGCTGTTCCATACACATAGAATACATGCATGGAAGAACGACGAACAAGAGAGGGAATCCAAATCCCTTTTATATTCTTTAGGAATGTCATAAACCTTCAATTATGGCATCCTTGATTTGTGTATCCTGGAATCTGGTTTGTATATCTCCTGCAATAGCGTAGAGCCCCTCTCTCCTGATCATCTTCTTTGTTTTCACACTTGGCTATTGGGCCCCCTGATGTGGAGGGAACTTCAAAGATGAGAATCGTTCTCAGGCAGAATGGGGAGTTTGACAAATGCCAGATATTTTCACAAGAGATCAAATGGTGGGAACTACAAAAGGCATAATATGTATGTCAGTGTCACGGGAAACAAACATTTACAGCATGCAGGTATACAAAGACATCATATATCATACATATA
Source organism: Ahaetulla prasina (assembly GCF_028640845.1). Taxonomy (NCBI): domain Eukaryota; kingdom Metazoa; phylum Chordata; class Lepidosauria; order Squamata; family Colubridae; genus Ahaetulla; species Ahaetulla prasina. Next base: position 3,439,869 of record NC_080552.1, read on the forward strand.
TATGTTGCATTAGCAAGTTTCTACTAATTCTAGTATTTCAGTATATCTCTTCCCTTACAGGATTTTCCCAGATGTGCCAGTTTACCTATCCTAGTAAAAAAGCTTTGAAAGATGCCTGCTTTGGAGTTTTTACTCAAGGGGAGGGGGTTTTCTGGAATGCTGACACTGCCTTCCGCACCAGGGCCTGTGGCAACCTAGGTGTGGAGCTGGCTTCATGAAAGGTAGGAGATTTTGGGAAGGTGTAGCATGATAAGTGGAAGGGTTTGAGAAGGAATGGAGAAGTTGAAAGGAGAGGAGAGGAGAGATGGAACGTTGAACATGGCTGACTTGTGGGGAAGGTCAGCTCTCTTTGTGAGACCCACAGAGGGCTGTTGGAACCGCGTTCCTGGGGAAGCAGGCCAGAAGCGATCCTTTCCCCGCCAATCCTGGATAACTTTCCCCTCTTTTAACTGCAACCCATCTCTCACACACACACAAACACACACACACATCATGTCCAATCAGGTTGAAGCAAGAGATTTTCAGAACGGTTACCTCAGGGGTAGTCAACCTTTTTACACCTACCGCCCACTTTTGTATCTCTGTTAGTAGTAAAATTTTCTAACCACTCACCATTTCCACAGTAATGCGCCGTGTATCGTCGTCTGTGCATTCCTCTCATGCATCGTGGATTGGGTGGGGGGGGCGGCCACCAGCTCTGCTTGTCTGCTACAGCTGGGTAGTGTGGGGGGAGATGCGCCAGCTATTCTGGGACGAGGCTCTTTTGTTTACGGTCGCACTATAACGCCATTTAGTTTCACTTACGTAACGTGAACTAAACATATGCACGGGCGATACAAATAGTATATTTTCATAAATTTAAATTGTCACAGGTGAAGGGAACATATATACTAAAATACTAGAATTAGTAGGAAACTTGCTAATGATATTTGATGTCTTGGTCTCTTGTTTGTATAACTGCACATGGTAAATATCTGTTTCCCATAACACTGACATATATATATTGTGCCCTTTTGTGGTTAGAACATAAATATGCCATCATGGATGGTTATGGAGGTCACACTGACTAAATTCCTGAATTGTTACTGATACCTCATCCCACCAATGACAGTCTCTGGAAATTGTCAGAGTCCATCATTTGATCTCTCCCCACCCCACTCTGGCTGAGAACGTGTATGTCATCCTCCAGGAAATCAAGTGGTAATTAAGAAGACAAATGGAAAAGATAACACCACAGAAAGAAGTCAGATTACATACACTGACCCTTACTATTGTGTGACCCGATGTAAATCCAGAAGTTAGTTTACATTCACTGACTTATACTATGGGAACATGCAAACCAGATTCCAGAATACGCAGATGCCAGAGTTGAGGATTTATGACTTTTTGGGTATAAGAGGACATCGCTTTCTGTCATAAGTTCGTAGTTCTTCCTTGCATGTATGTATGCACCATTATGTGTTTGGAACAGCTAACCATTTAAGCTTGATCAAGATTAAATGCTATTTTACTCAAGCCTCTGTTTAAGTCTCTTGATTGGCAGTTATGAGCTTAGACATATTAATAAATGGACTTTACACAGGGAATTTTATGAAAACCTAATGAAAATGTTTTTAAATAATGCTATGAAATTTTTTTTTAAAGTCAATTAAATAAAAAAAAAGGAAAGTGCTTCAGTATCGGACAAAACCCTTACCGTCCACCATGAAAGCTGGAACGCCCACTAGTGGGCGGTAGGGACCAGGTTGACTACCACTGGGTTACATCAAGCATAGGTTGGTATTATGCAGCTGCGTTCCTCTCCCAACCAGGGGACTTTGAAACAATGTCTTGGGGAAAATATACAGCCGTTTCACTTTCTCCGCTTCAAGGATTCCCCCCTCCCCAGAGTCCATGGCAGCCTGTCACCGCACCGCATGACAACGAAGCACTATCAAAGTGTGAGATGGCAGCTGACATTGTGGTTCTTTGAGAAGGAAGGGAGGGGATTGGAAGTGGAAGACGACCACCGAAACCAGTTACCAGGAAGAGCACGGAGTGACTTTGGATCTACAACCCAGAAGTGGCTGGAGAGAAGGAGGGGGCGGGGCAGTGGTGAAATCTGGTTCTGTGGGTGTGGCTTGGTGGGGGGTGTCATGTGACTTGGTGGGCGTGGCTATGTAACTGGGGGATCAAAAGACAGAAACTCACTAACAATGTCCTGCTGGAGCAGAGTTGGATTAGATGATCTCCAGGTCCCTTCCAGCCCTGGATTATCCTTTGAAGCTGGGGTCTAGTGCCAGGTTTGTAGTCCTTCCTTCCTCTCCTTTTTCCTCCCTCCCTCCCTGCCTCCCTCCCTCTTTCTTTCTTTCTTTCTTTCTTTCTTTCTTTCTTTCTTTCTTTCTCTCCATCTCTCTCTCTCTCTCTCTCTCTCTCAAAGGAACTCCCTACACCACCCCATTTTTTGCCTAGCAGGCTTCAGCTTTTTCACCTTTTAAAAAATGCTTTTAAAAGGTGAAAAAAGGTTTTAAAAGGTTTTTAAAAAGCCTCTGTTGATCAGGCACCTCAGCTGGGATCCTCGGAGCCTTGTTTTAACCCTTTAAAGGCATTTTTTTACAACCTCTTTGGCTGAAAAGGTTGTTAAAAAAATGCTTTTAAAAGTGTTTTTTTTTAAAGGCTCTGATGGATCGGGTGGTTCAGCTGGGCATGGGGGAGGGGAGGGATTTTTGCTACTGGTTCTCCAAACCACCCACTGCCATTGCTACCGGATCAGCTGATCCAGTCTGAACCGGGAGCATTTCACCCCTGAGTGGGGCTGATGAGACATCTGGGGGTAAGATTACAATGAAAGCTGGAAGGTATAAGGCAGGGGTCTCCAACCTTGGTCCCTTTAAGACTTGTGGACTTCAACTCCCAGAGTCCCAGAGACTTCAACTCTGGGAGTTGAAGTCCACAAATCTTAAAAGGACCAAGGTTGGAGACCCCTGGTATAGACACAGCGAAGGGTTGAGGAAGATGGAATCTGAGGACAGGACAGAGAAGGATGAAGACTGGGACAAGCAGGAGGAAATAGGTTGGGAGGCAGGGTGGGGATTGACCATTTGAGACTGTTTTTCCTCTCCTGGCTGCCTGCCCTCTCCCTGATAATGGTTCTCTAACTGGTGTTTAGGAGTGCCAGGCCTGGCAGCAATAAATCTCCCCTCTTCCATTACTCAGTCCTGGATGAGTGAACAGGCCCAAGGCCTTGGGAGGGGGGGAGGGGGGAGAAGACAAGTGTGTCTCTCTCAGGAGTATGTCCTGATTTGGCACCAGCTAGAAACAAGGCGGGAGCAGGAGCAGAAATCCAGATGCGGGAGGTTTTGCTGGAGACCATGAGTTCCAATCCCGTCTTAAGGCATGAAGCTAGCTGGGTCTTCTATTTGTGAAGCACACACAAATACAGAAAGGGACTTGCACTTGCTCATGGGCGCACAGGCGCGCGCACACACACGCAATACAAGTTTCCTTTCAAAGTTTAGAAACTTTAGCTTGCAAGAGTTCCAAGTCAAGGTTGCACGCAGGAGGGGTGTTGTGCCTCGTCCTCCCTCCTCTCCTCAGCTGGGCCCCTCCCACCTCCTCCCGGGCCTGCTATCTGATAATGAAGAGGAACAGCCTGGCATGCCTCCAGCCCCCAGCCCTGGCACCATGCCCGGACAGAATGTCAGGAATGAACAAACAAACCTCACTCCTACAGTGTGTGAGCAGAGAGCCAGCCGCGTGCTGGAATTACTGGCAGCAGATCCAGAGGAAGAGAACCCACAGTGGGAGGATCCCCGCTTCCAGAGATTTGAGAGGCGACGTCAGCAGAAGAAAGGGAGGGGCAGGCCTGGATAAGTGCTGAGTCATGGAGCCACACCCCACAGCCTATATAAAGGATCAGCTTGAGTCAAGCAAAGTCTCATTTAGTTTGTTGAAGTCACAACTTGGATTCCTGCCTGCCCTGAGAAATCTGAAAGGAATTTGGCAAAGCTGCAGAGGCTTCGTGGCCACGCTTGATACAGACTTCCTAGACCCGGTCGTCGGAGGGGGAGGGGGACACGACAAGGGGACTTGGATGGAGTCAAAAGGGTCAGAGCTTATAGCAGAACCAAAGATTAAAACATATGAAGAAAGGCTGCAGGATTCGGATTTAGCTAGTCTAAAGAAAAGAAGAATTAGGGGTCTGCATTTACTGGTGGATAATACACATGGGAGGTGTAATATTAGTTTTTTGCTAGAAAACATTCACTTCCAATAAAGGACTTGGGGTAGTAGGATAGTAGTCTTCCAATATTTGAGTGGCTGCCACAGAGAGGAGGGTGTCAAATTATTCTCCAAAGCATTTGAGGACAGGACAAGAAGCAATAGATGGAAACTAAACCAAGGAGAGAAGCAACCTGGAACTAAGGAGAAATTTCCTAACAGTAAGAACAATTAACCAGTGGAATGGCTGGCTGTCAGAGGTTGTAGTGCTCCATCACTGGAGGCTTTCAAGAAGAGACTAGACAGCCATTTCTCTGAAATGGTACTGTCAGCATTCCAGAAAACCCTCCTTACAGAAAAGACTCCAAAGCAAACATCTTTCAAAGTTCTTTTACTAGCAGAGGTAACCTGGCACAGTTGGTGAAAATCTGAATCTGGAGATCCGGGTTCCACCCTCAGTAATACAAACCCCCAAATCCCCACCCTCATGACCCCTCTGCCGATCACATGCTGCAATCCTCAACCATCCCATGTCGCATCACTCCGGCCAATCCTTCTCCAGATGTGAGCCCAGCTGACCTTGACCACCAGGAAGAATGTTGTTATGTCTAATAATCCCTTGTACCACCACCACCCCTCCCCTCCTTTCCCACACAGGAGAAAGTGGCAGCATGTGGAAGCCTTCGGCCTAGTATGGCTTCCAAAGCTGACAGGTACAGGGTCTCCTGTTTGAGCAGGGGTTGGACTAGAAGACCTCCAAGGTCCCTTCCAGCTCATTCATTCTATTCTATTCATCAGCCGGTCAAAGGTTCAGATCAGGGTTGTGAAGCTGACAAGCCAAGGCACGTGGAGTGGGAGTTAACAAGGCATTTGTCATCAATGAAGAGCTTGTAATCACTGCTGTGTTTGAATAGAAGCAGGCCTGGTGTGGCTCATTTCCATGTAAGGGCCTCCCCTTTGCACTCCTCTCTGCAGTCTGTCAAGAAACCCTTCCATTGAGAGGGGACAATAATTCCACCCTCTTATTTTCAGAGAGGCCTGGGAGCTGGGCCTGCTGGGTGCTGATTTGCCCCATCTCCTCCCCGTCCAGACAGCAGTCCATCTACTGGTGCTGGAAATGGCCAGTTGTCTTCGGCCCCCTCCACTGATTCCGAATCTGGGCCCACCATGACTCTGGATGACCTTGGGGCAGTTGGTCACTCTCTGACATGAAAACTGGCAGTTAGCAGGAGTCAAAAAGTGACTCAAAGTGAAGAAAGAAAGAAAGAAAGAAGGAAAGGAAGGAAGGAAGGAAAGAAGGAAGGAAGGGGGGAGGGAGGGAGGGAGGGAGGGAGGGAGGGAAAAGAAAAAAGGAAAGGAAAAGGAAAAGGAAAAGGAAAAGGAAAAGACAGAGCCCCAGTGGCACCAAGATTAGAATGCAGCATTACAAGGCTGACTCTGCCCACAGCCAGGAGTTCGATCCCGATCAACTCAAGGTTGACTCAGCCTTTCGTCCTTCCGAGGTTGGTAAAATGAGGAGCCAGATTGTTGGGGGCAAGAAACTGACACTGTAAACCTCCCAGAGCAGGGGTCTCCAACCTTGATCCCTTTAAGACTTGTGGAGGTCAACTCCCAGAGTTCCTCAGCCAGCAAAGCTCTGAGAATTGACGTCCACAAGTCTTAAAGGGATCAAGGTTGGAGACCCCTGTCCCAGAGGGTGCTGCAAAATACCATGGGGCAGTCTATAAGTCTAAGTGCCATTGTGATAGGCACAACATATATAAAAACTGGATGCAACTTCAGTTGGTCTACCATGGTCCCCATCTTGATTTTTTTTCCCCCGTACTCCGCAGACAACGTTGGTGTGGAAGATTTGAATTCTTGGTCCTGACTAAACCCATCCATGGTTTCTGATCAAGGAAAACTCGAGGCTAAAACGGAAATCAAAGGCCAGAGAAATATGAAAGTCCTAAGACAGAACAGGACAGATGAAACGGTTCCTGTAGCAGAAGTCCAGGTCTTGGTAGTGGGAGGCAGGTGAAGAGAGCAGAGCAACTTCCGTTGCCTTCTTTTATTTTTAATGAGTTCCAGTCCCTGAACCTGATGCAACAGTGCTGCAATTAAATGTAAGAAAAGGTTTCTTTCCATCCTATCGCTTCCCTTTCAGAAAATTCTTGCATCCTCCATGAAGTTTCAGCAGGGACGTTTCAGTTGTGGGACGTTTTGCTGTGCAAAAATGAATTTGTCAATAATTTTTTGCAATCCTACTTGGAAGGTGAATTGATGAGGGGGAGCTATAAGCAAAACATTGAGGGGGGGAGGCTGGGGAGGGAAGTGCCCACCTTTAGGTAGACAGCAGCAATCCTGTCTGGATGCTCAGGAGCAGCTGGAAATAAAGGAAACCAGAGTTCAAGCTGCCTTTCTCCAATGGCTTTACAACAGCTGCTGTTGATTTTGGCCTCCTCCCATCTCCATTTTGGAGTTCCTAGAGTTACAAAAGCATTAGAATTAGAATAGAATTTATTGGCCAAGTGTGATTGGACACACAAGGAATTTGTTTTGGTGCATATATGCTCTCAGTGTACATAAAAGAAAAGAAAAAGAAAAAAAATACCTTCATCAAAGGTACAACATTTACAACACAAATGATGGTCATAGGTTGCATTTAACCCTTAGTGATAAAAGCATCAGGTTGGAAGAGACCTTGGAGAGGACTTTTAGTTCAGGGGTCTCCAACCTTGGTCCCTTTAAGACTTGGGGACTTCAACTCCCAGAGTCCCTCAGCCAGCAAAGCTGGCTGAGGAACTCTGGGAGTTGAAGTCCACAAGTCTTAAAGGGACCAAGGTTGGAGACCCCTGTTTTAGTTCATCTCCCTGCCCAGCTTCAAGAGCCTCCCTCCAGACGAGTGTAGCGGTTGCTGGAACTGGCTGTGTCTAGTTTAATGAAAAGAAGGACTAGGGGAGACATGATAGCAGTGTCCCAATATCTCAGGGGTTACCACAAAGAAGAGGGAGTCAAACTATTCTCCAAAGCACCTGAAGGTAGAACAAGAAGCAACGGGTGGAAACTAATCAAGGAGAGAAGCAACTTAAAACTAAGGAGAAATTTCCTGACAGAGGGAACATTTAATCAGTGGAACAACTTGCCTCCAGAAGTTGTGAATGCTCCAACACTGGAAGTTTTTAAGAAGAGATTAAGACAACCACTTGTCTGAAGTGGTGTAGGGTTTCCTGCCTAAGCAGGGGGTTGGACTAGGGGACCTCCAAGGTCCCTTCCAACTCTGTTATTCTGTTTCTGTTATCCTTCAGGAGAACAGGGGCTCTTGTGAAGGTCACACAGAAACATCTTTGCCTGCTAATTGGGGCAGGAAGGCTTTTGGTTGAAACCAGAAGCTGTAGACGGCGCCTGTCTTTCTCCCCCAATCGTTCCCAGGTCCAGTTCGCCTCTTCCTTTGAATCTGCAAAAATGCTTCTCCCAAGGACGCCTCCCCATCCCTGATGCGGGTTGGAGGTGGCCAAGGGCTGCAGAGGGAAAGATAAAAGGACATCAAGGGAACTGGACCTCAGGAGTTTTTATTTTGTTTTTGAGTGGCTTTGTGGATGCCCTGCAGACTTATCGGATGGATGACTAACAAAACATAAGCCCATCTATACTTATCTTTAATTGGACTCAGACATATTGATTTTGTTTAATTCCGTTGTGCCATCAGAGTGGCAAGGCCCTTGCTGGAATCTCTACAAGAACAAGGAGTGGAGAAAGAAGAGAAGAAGAAAAAATGGAGGCTGGGGAAGGGCAGCTGGCATTTCGAACAGTCCAGAGTCCCTGGCACCCAGTTGTCATCTCCAAAGCTTTTGCTGCAGGGAGATGCCTGGGCCAGAACACAGCCTGCCTGTTGGGGTCCACCAGCAGCCTGCAGACCTGGCAGCGGAGTTGGACAGTGAGGAGGCTGGGGAGGACAATGGGCCAGTCCTGGACTCAGGGGAAGGCCCAGACGAGGGCTCTGCATCGGAGGCAGAGATGGGGCCGGGGCTATCTGGGTGTGATGTGCGGACTCCGGAGCCTCCAGAGGCGGACAGCAAAGAGGCAGATGAACAGGAGGATCCTGTTCCTAGTGCATGCATGTTAAGAGCTGCCGGAAGGCAAGAGCAGCTGAAGAAAAAAGGACGACTCGGGAGTAAGGCCAGAAGATGACTGGCCACTCCCATAAGGTTTAAAAGAGCAGCAACGTTGATTTCTGTGCTTCTTGGCAGCGTCTCTTGAACTTTGTGGGGTTTTTGCCAAGAAAACCCTTTGGCAGGTTCAGTTCCAAGCTGGGAGAAAGACACTGGAAACATGAAGCCTGACTGGAAAGATGGTTTAATGATGAAGCAGAAGCATCAAGCACATGGTTCTGGTGCAGCTGACCACATGGAGTTGAGAGCAAGGGGTTTTTATACCTTCTCTTGGGCTTTGCACTTGAGCTTCCTGTTCCTGTGCAAGAACAAGTATTCTATTGGCTATTGTCAGACTCCCATGGGGCCATGTACAAATCCTAGGAGTTTGTCTGAGTTTACGTTTGGTTGAAGTTTGGCTGATGCAATGAAGGGACTTGTTGGGCAATTCCTATTGTGGCTGAAGGCTAATCCTACCTTTGTTCAGAGTCAGACCTTGCTGCAGGCAGTAATGGATTACCAAATCTGCATTTCTAAAGCTGCCCTAGCTCAGTATCTGCTTGGGAGGGGCAGGGAGCCGAGACTCTCAGTTTCTGTCTCCCTTAAGATTTTTATTTCTCTTTTAGGGGAAATATTTTATCCTGCTTTTTTAAAATGTTTCTCAAAATATTTCATTCCTCTAGGATGGGTAGGTGGGGGGGTAGCTTCCCACAGCAGGATCCTACTTTGGATTGATCCTGGGGTTAACTGGCCATGTGTCGTTGAGTGCCTTTGCCACCCAGGGCTGGCATAACCACCGTGTCTTTCCTAAGGAAGAGCCGGCCACAGCCTTATTACATCTAGGCCGGGTTATTGCGCTGTGCTCCTGCTGTAGCCATTTGCAAAGGTCCTTGAAAACGCCCTTTGATTTGGGATGCAGCAGTGAGCGCTTTAAACCCCCTTGTGGAGCATTTCTCAGGTGGGGCCTGGGAGAAAAACCACTCCAGTTTCTGTCCATTGGTTGGATGGCGCTCCGGTTGTTTAGATGTTTACCTTGCCTTTCCTCCAGAAGTTCAAAGTGGCAGACCTCGCACTCCTTCCTCCCACAAACCTTTGGGCAAATGAGGTTGAGAAGACAAGACTGGCCCAAAGTCAAGAGGCTTCCATGGCTGAGGCTCTTACCATGGCTTCCATGGCTTCCATGACCATGGCTTCCATGGCTGAGGCTCTTACCAAGCTGGGTCCACCTGGATCCACTCATGGGTTCTTGATCTTGACCTACTTCTAGGATTGTGTGTCAACCTCCTGCCCTGCTTTAGGTTGAGCCACATTTACCTGCGTGAGTTCCCAAGGCCACCTCCTCTGTGTGTGCCTTGGTATCTCCAAGGGCAGGCAGGATGGAAAGAACAGCACCGAGCAAGGGGCTATGCTGCCCTGCCTTAGGGAGGGAGTAACTCATTATCAGGATTGTGGCCACAATAAAGCCAACAAGCTGCCATTATCATCCAATCAAAGTTGAGAACACAAAAACAAGCCACACTGCAACACAGATATCTGAAGGAGTAAACAAACCAGTAAACTGGTTCCAAATACAATAGCAGTAGCCCTTAGACTTATATACCACTTCATAGAGCTTTATAGCCCTCTCTAAGCGGTATACAGAGTCAGCCTCTTGCCCCCAACAATCTGGGTCCTCATTTTACCCACATGGGAAGGATGGAAGGCTGAGTCAACCCTGAACCTGGTGAGATTTGATCTGCCAAATTGCAGGCAGCCAGCAGAAGTAGCCTGCAGCACTGCATTCTAACCACTATACAACCATGGAAGGAAGGAAGGAAGGAAAAAGGAAGAGCAATAGCACTAAGACTAAGACAGCCCTCCCTAAGTGGTTTACAGAGTCAGCCTCTTATCCCCAACAATTTGGGTCCTCATTTACCAGTATTGGAAGGATGGAAGGCTGAGTCAACACTTGAGCCTGGTGAGATTCGAACCGCCAAATTGCAGGCAGCTGGCAGTCAGCAGAAGTAGCCTGCAGTACTGCACTCTAACCACTGCGCCACCACAGCTCTTGTAGCTCTGAGTCCAACAAACAGGGAGTCACAGAGGCCTTCATAGACCAACAGGTTAAATGTTTCCTTAAATAATAGAAGCTGATCTCATGAAACACAGTGGGCCCTGGCCAGACCGGATTTTCTTTGGCAGTTTACTCCTGAGTAGCCCTACCTGGTTCAGCTGTTCCTTGGATGGGTGAGCCCTCTTACACCTCTGGGTCTTCTGACTTCCACCCACAAAAGGGGCCTTCTGGCGGTTGGAGGCAGCTCCAAGGGTAGGCCAAACTGTCAGTGTGGACTCTGACCGGCAGGGTCACACAAGAGATGGTTTGTGGGACCTGCACCTCCTATCTTCCTGCTTCTCCAGAAGAAGCTGGACCAGCAAAGGTTGTTCTGCACCTGAATCAAGAAACAGCCTTTTGTATTACCTTCCAGCACCCTCTGCTGGCCAAGATGCTACATGAAAATGTGAAAATGTAAGATGCTGCGTTATTTCCATAACAACTACAGGGATTTCATCTGACAAATGAAAGCAACGAAGAAAAAGAAAACCAAATACATATGATTTAATTCACAGAGGTTCTAATTTTCCAGAATGTCCATGGAGATTCTCAATCATCCGGGTCCTGGTTGCCCCAAAGGTGCTTTTTCAAGAGGCAACTGGACTTTCTGGTTTTTCTTTGAAAATGTTTCACATTGTCATCAGAATTGAAGAAGCTTCTTGGATGAGAAGTGAAATGTCTTCAAGGGAAAAACCAGAAAGTCCAATTGCCTCTTGAAAAAGCACCTTTGGGACAACCAGGACCCGGATGACTGAGCATCTCCATAGACCAATAGTGGCTTGTCCAATAAAACAGACCATAGCTTAGTTTTTCAGTTATGGTGGAATTATCCATCATTCATTCAGAGCTGAAGAAGCTTCTTGGATGAGAAGTGAAAGCTTTTCAAAGAAAAACCAGAAAGTAGCCCAGTTGCCTCTTGAAAAAGCACCTTTGGCACAATTTTCCAGGATATCATTTCATGCTGTTTGTGAGTAATTGAATATATTTTATCGGTTTAAAAACCTGAAAATTGCTATTAAACTCTGAACATACTGTAGCATCCATCACATCCATATTGTTGAAAGTATGTTTTAATTTAGAGTCACTGTGAAATTGAAATGGAGACATTTGATACATAAATCCAAATTTTGGATGTGGTGTGAATCCAGGATAAAGTTGCAGTGCAGAAATGGCTTCCAATTTGAATTTTAGATCGGATTCCCTTTTAAGGTACAAAGTTAGTCTAGATAAGAAAGGCATAAAATCCTACTAACTACCTAATTAGCTCACTCAGTAAGCCTTATTTCAAGACTACCAAACTGGGGGATCCTGTTTGGGGGTGAAATTTTGAATTAGGTTTGATTTTTCACGAACTGGCGCAATTCTTTTCTATGTTCTTATATTTTCCACCCCCAAGTGGCAACAGGCAGCGCTATCATCCTCCCACAGTTAGCAAAGGCTCCAAGTCTCCAAACCCCACCTGCCCCCCCCCCACACACACACACAAGCTGGGTGGAAGGGGCAACACAGATTGCCTGCCTCTCCCCCTTGTTCTGCTTGCCCATAGCACAGGTGGGGGCCCTCCTTGTTCTTTCGCTGTCCCTCTCTAGGAATGAGAGAGGATGCAGTCCTTAGCCCTGCTGGTGCCATTCCTCCCAGCCCTCCAGAGGGGCTTAACTTGCCAGCCTTTCCTGCCCGCTGCTCTGAAGGGAAGTCAGATGGTGGGGGGGGGTGCAACATTTATTTATTTATTTATTTTGTCAAATACATATTAAATAATATACATAAGTATAAGCGTGAATGGAATACATAAAATGAATACCACTAAAAGGAACATTAGGACAGGGATGGTAGGCACGCTGGTGCTCTTATGCACACCCCTTACAGACCTCTTAGGAATGGGGTGAGGTCAACAGTAGATAGTTTTTGGTTGAAGCTTTGGGGATTTTGGGAAGAGACCACAGAGTCTGGTAGTACATTCCAGGCATTAACAACTCTGTTACTGAAGTCATATTTTCTGCAATCAAGATTGGAGCGGTTCACATTAAGTTTAAATCTATTGTGTGCTCGTGTATTGTTGCGATTGAAGCTGAAGTAGTCATTGACAGGAAGGACATTGTAGCGGATGATTTTTAGTGCTATGCTCATAACATGTGTGAAGGCTGGCAATTTCATGCAGTGAGATATACTGCAAGAGAGCAAAGCCTGCCCAAGGCCAGCTGCAGGGGAATGCCAAGGAGCTTGGAAGGTGGGAAACAGGGCCATAGGAAGAAGTGCAGCCGGGGAAAGCCTGGGAACTGAGTTGTACTAGATACTGAAATCAACTTCGGGAAAGGGGGTGGATTTCTTTCCCATCAATTGTGAGTCTCCGTTCTGGAAGATATGGATGTGGAGGGTAGTCAGGTAACGCTCAACCTACGACAACAATGGACCCCAACCTTTCCGTTGCTAAGTGAGTCATTTGTGAGGTGAATTTTGCTCCGTTGTACAGCCACAGTTGTTAAGTGAATCTGGCTACCAGAAGGTTGCAATAAGGCAGGGGTCTCCAACCTTGGCAACTTTAAGACGTGTGGACTTCAACTCCCAGAATTCCTCAATTCCGGGAGTTGAAGTCCACAAGTCTTAAAGTTGCCAAGGTTGGAGACCCCTGTAATAAGTGATCTCATGACCCCGGGACTCTACAACCGTCATAAATATGAGTCAGTTGCCAAGCCTCTGAATTTTGATCATGTGACTATGGGAATACTCCAATGGTCATGAGTGTGGAAAACGGTCCTTAGTCACTTTTTTTCAGAGCTGTTGTAACTTTGAACAGTCACTAAATGAACTGTTGCAAGTCAGAGACCACCTGTATCTCCCAGCTCCCTCCCACCCACCCCCGCCGGTCACTCTTAAAGGGATTTGGGTGAATGACCACCAGATGCTCACAGCCCAGAGAGCCAGCGGCGTCTCTGAACGGCTCCTTGTGTGGGGCTGTGAAGAAGATGATGAACTCTGGAGCTCCCCAAATTGAGGCGGGCCGTCTCACTACAGTTGGCATTCAAATGAGGAGCCCACAGCTCAAAGCGGCTGGAACGACCCGCCAGGCGCATTCATCCAGCCTGCTGAGCATGGAAACGCTGAGATTCAGAGCCACATCCCTGATTCCTCAGTGGCAGCCAGCAGGGCATTTCAACCTAAGCACCTTTTCTTGCAAATCCAAGTGGATCTTACTGGCAAAGCCAGATGGTCAGGCAAACGTGGTATAATTAAGTTGTTAAACAGCCTCTTACGATGTTCGGCTCTACTTGCCAACTGGAGAAGAGCAGAGCGGCTCCTGGCCCCACTTTCCGGAAAATAATCTGACTGTCATCCAATGACAGTACATCACATCTAGCATGTTACTTAGGATGAGTTCCTTGCTAAGTAAATTCCCAAATAGCTCCAGGAAGAGGTTTTTGTGGATTCTTGACTGCTGTGACAAGAAAGAGCTGGCAGTGAGTGTAATAACATGAAGCAGAGCGTGCCTAATTTTGAAGATAAACTTAATTAGTCAAGAGAAATAACAAAAAAGAATATCGAAAGTGAAGGTTTCCTGAAGGGCCTCTACACGAGGAAATCTTTTCGGGGAGTGGCTCTTCTGATCAGATGGGGAAGGTAGGCACAGCAGAGCCTGAATGTCATTCTTAACCCTCCCCATTCCCCAGCCTTTTCCAGAAGCCTGGAAAACCAATCAATCAGAATAGAGCCGGAAAGGATCTTGCAGGTCTTCTAGTCGAACCCCACCCCCCAGCTCAAACAGGAGACCCTATGCCAGAGGTGGGTTTCAGGAGGTTTTGACCAGTTCTGGAGAACCGGTAGCAGAAATTTTGAGTAGTTCGGAGAACCTGTAGTAAAAATTCTGACTGGCCCCACCCCCATCTATTCTCTGCTTCCCGAGTCCTAGCTGATTGGGAGGGAATGGGGATTTTGCAGTAACCTTCCCCTGCCACACCCACCAAGCCACACCCACAGAACCAGTAGTAAAAAAATTTGAAACCCACCACTGGCCTATGCCACTTCAGACAGGGGAATGTCCAGTCCCTTCTTAAAAGCCTCCAGTGATGAAGCACCCACAACTTCTGAAGGCAAGCCCTTCCACTGGTTGATTGTCCTCACCAGCGGTCACCAACCGTTGGTCCGTGGACCACTGGTGGTCCGTGAGAAAATGTTGGTGGTCCACAGAAAAATTATTTGCATTTTTTATATTGCACTAAATACTATTTATCTTTTTAAAAAATTCATATTAGTGGTCCACAGGATTTAAAATTATGGATTTAGTGGTCCCTGAGGTCCGAAAGGTTGATGACCCCTGGTCCTTGCTGTTAGAAAGTTTCTCTTTAATTCCAGGTTGCTTCTCTCCTTGGTTAGTTCCCATTCATTGTTTCTTGTCTTGCCTTCTGGTGCTTTGGAATTGACCCCCTCCTCTTTCTGGCAGCCCCTCCAATACTGGAATACTACTAAAACTACTACAGATAGTCCTCGACTTATGACAATTAAGCCCAACATTTGTGAGACATTTGTTAAGTGAATTTTGCTCCATTATATGGTAGATGTTAAACAGGAAGGAGGCATCTAAACATCCACAAGCCATGACTGCTTCCTAAAAAGGGAAGGTTGGAAATGGGATGAAAATTCTTCAGAGCTGTTGGGCCAAGTAGTGGCATTGCTGCCCCTTTCATTGCGGACAGAAGTGCCCCTCCCTCAAAAAAACAAAGGCTCACACTATCACCTGAGAAGCTTTAACAAGTCAAGGGCAGGGGTGAAATGTAAAATTTGTTACCACCGGTTCTGTGGGCGTGGCTTGGTGGTGGTGGTGGTAATGTGACTGGATGGGTGTGGCCAACTTTTTTTTTTTACTTTTAAAAGCATTTTTTCTACAACCTCTTCGGCCAAAGAGGTTGTTAAAAACCGCTTTTAAAAGCCTGTGATGATCAGGCAACTCAGCTGGGATCGCCAGAGGAGCCTCTTAAAAGCTTTTAAAAGGTTCTGATGATCCCAGCTGAGTTGCCTGATCGTCAGAACCTTTTAAAAGCATTTTTCAGCCGAAGAAGTTGTAAGAAAATGCTTTTAAAGGGTTCTGACGATCCCAGCTGAGCTGCGCGATCATCAGGGGCTTTTTTTTAACTTTTAAAAGCATTTTTTCAGCCGAAGAAAAAATGCTTTTAAAAGTTAAAAAAAAAAACTTCTGATGATCACGCGGCTCAGCTAGGCATGCAGTGTGGGGGGGCAGGGATTTTTGCTACCGGTTCTCCGAACCACCCACCACCATCACTACCAGATCGGGCGATCCGGTCCGAACCGGGAGCATTTCACCCCTGGTCAAGGGCATGGAATGAATACTGGGGGCCAGATTAGCAAACCTTGAGGAACCTGCCCACCTCCTTGGGAGTTAAGGGCCCAAACTCCTCCCAACTAACCACACAAAACCTGGGTTTCCAACACCTTGGCAGGAATTTCAGAGTCAGAGTTCAACTCTGAGTGAATCCAAGCAACTTTATCTGCCAGATGCCTAGAAGGTTTCTTCACAGTGGCCTTGCAGGTTATCCTGTGACTCATCCCTGCCTGGGAAGGAACAACTCACTCTTTAAAAAGGTCACTGAGTGGTTATTTATATCTGCGGGAGAGAGGGCAAATAGTTACCTGTTGCCACTCTTATGACCTCATGTAATCCTCAATGTTGCCCCACCCCCACCGGCTTCCTTTGTCCAGCCTTCGAGCTGGGCCAGTTCAAGAGACAAACAACACGGATTATAGGAGTGCTCCTCTATTGTGGTAGGGTATAAAAATAGGTCTTGAAAAATCTGTCAAAGAGTTTTCCTCTGCCTCCTCTTATACATAATTAAGTCTTCCTCACATCTATCTCTTTCTCAGTAATAAATTGTCATTTATTTTCCCTTAAAATAATTTCCTGCCCCACACCCATAAGTTCATCACATTGTTCAATCAACTGTTCAGCCTCAATTGGATACAATCTTCAGGCAGTCTCCATCAGACGCAGGCAAAAGTCCTTGAGTATGGAATGTTGTTATGACTAACTTTCTTCCGCTCCAACAACAACCCCTCCCAACTTCCCCAGCTAAAATATGTGGCAGTTAAGAAGCAAAAAAGAAAATTGCCTTCCAAACTGACATAATAGGTTAGAGTGCTGAAGTCCATACTTGCTATGCTTCAGTATTCAGGCTGGAGACAAGGCTGCCCAACTAGATGTGAGGGCATGGAGACAAGTCACAGCATACTGGCTGAAGATGGAACTCTTCCCATGGCGTTCACACCTTCCTTTCTAGAAGATAGTCATTTTTCACCAAGTGGAAAACAGAAATGAGACTTATCCAAGCTTCCTGCAGAGTCTCTGTTATCCTCTGATTATCTTCAGGCTCCAAAAGCTACGTAAGATTGAAAATCAAAATTTAGTTAGCCTGTTTTCTCAGAGCAGCAGAACTTCGATAATAAAGGGGATCAGAGAACCCACAAGTTGTCTGTATCAGGGGTCTCCAACCTTGTCAACTTTAAGACTTGTGGACTTCAACTCCCAGAGGGGGTATGAGTGTGTGTTTTTTTAATTGAAAAGCAAAAATTCATTTTTGGGTTATTGGTTTTATTTAAATTAACACAATATTACATATTGAATAGAATAGAATAGAATAGAATAGAATAGAATAGAATAGAATAGAATAGAATAGAATAGAATAGAATAGAATAGAATAGAATAGAATAGAATTTTGTTAGCCAAGTGTGATTGGACACACAAGGAATTTGGTTTGGTGCATATTGCTGTTATTTCTTGATTGTTTGAAATGTATTTTTTTGGTATTTTAGCTTTGTTTTTCTTTGTACAAAAATAAAAGCGTATTATATCTTATGATTGCATCCGTACTGAAGAAAATTGAAAGTACCTTTTAAATGTTATTATGGGGGAGGGGAGTTGCATCACTTTTTAAATTTTTGCCTGATGGAAGAAAATTCTGGTTCATTCCAGGCCAGGTTTCCAAAGAGCCCAGAAGGAACACTTGAAGCGGAAGGGAAGTTTATTGGAGAGCATGACAGACATTCACAATGGAATGAAGGAGGCCACGAAATTACAGGGTTGAAATTTTCTTCTGGTCCCAGAAAGAGCCTGTGGACTCAGCCTGCCTTCTGGGTGTTACTGGGAAAGACAGCCGGTCAGGTAGGGAGGAAAATGCGATTGGCAATCTTGACTTTTGTGAGTCAAGGTGAGGGCCTTGTCTATCATTGGAATGAGGAAGTTGTCGTATCTAGAGGGGATTTTCTGGTTTAGTTAAGTTGCTGATATTTGCCAGTTTTTATTATGGAAAAAGGCACTTTATCATTTTCAGCCTAGCTGTCAAAAGGCTTAAGTGGTCTTTTTTTTTTTTTACTTTCAGGGGTTAAAAGGCCAGGTAAGCAGAAGGAGCAAAGATGATGCAGCAGGAGGTCCTCTGGCCCTCCTTGTCCCCCTCCCTACTTAAAATTTTGTATTTTAACTTTCTATCTTTGAAATTGGATAGCAGTGTTTCAGTATTTGAAGGGCCACAAAGAAGAGGGGCTCCAATTATTCTCCAAAGCACCAGAAGGCAAGACAAGAAACAATGGTTGGAAACGAATCAAGGAGAGAAGCAACCTGGAATTACGGAGAAACTTCCTAATAATCGGGACAATTAACCGGTGGAACAGCTGGCCTCCAGAAGTCGTGGGCTCTCCATCACTGGAGGTTTTGAAGAAGAAACTAGACCTGTGATGGCAAACCTATGGCACGCGTGCCACAGGCGGCACGTGGAGCCATATCTGTGGGCCAGAGATACTATTTAGCAGGTTCTGACAGTTCTGGAGAACCGGTAGCAGAAATTTTGAGTAGTTCGGAGAACCGGTAAATATCGCCTCTGACTGGCCCCTCCCCCATCTAGTCTCTGCCTCCCGAGTCCCAGCTGATTGGGAGGAAATGGGGATTTTAGAGTATCCGTCCCCTGCAGTGGGGAGGGAATGGAGATTTTACAGTATCCTTCCCCTGCCACGCCCACCAAGCCATGCCATGCCCACCCACAGAACTGGTAGTTATAAAAATTTGAAACCCACCACTGCTGTGGGCACATGAGCATTGCCCTAGCTCAGCTCCAGCGTGCATGCGCACACCGGCAAGCTGATTTTTGGGCTTCTGGGCCCACCGGAAGTTGGGAAACAGGCTGTTTCTGGGTTCCGGAAGGCCTCCGGGAGTGGGGGGGAAGTCCGTTTTCGCCCTCCCTAGGCTCCAAGAAAGCCTCTGGAGCCTGGAGAGAGCGAAAAACAGGCCTACAGCAAAAAGGTTAGCCATCACGGGACAAGACAGCCACTTGTCTGAAATGGTATAGGTCAGTGATGGCTAACCTTTTTGCCATCGCATGCCAAAAGTGGGGTGAGTGCAGGGGGTCATGCGCACGTGTGCTCACACCCATTATTCAATGTGCCCCGCTCCCTGTGCATGCATGCACAGTCCCCCCATGCTCCCCCCCGCTTTTGGCACGCAAAGGCATAGTGGGCCCAGTAGGCCCGTTTTTCGCCATCCCCAGGCTCCAGGGGATTTTTAGGAGCCTGGGGAAGGTGAAAACGGTCTCTCCCCCACCCCCACAGAGGCCCTCTGGAGGCCGGAAACGGCTCATTTCCCGACTTCCGGTATGACCAGAAGGCCCGAAAATCAGCTGAGCAACATGCGCCAGCATGCTGGAGCTAAGCTAGGGCAATGCTCGCGTGCCCACAGATATGGCTCCACGTGGCACCTGTGGCACGCGTGCCATAGGTTCACCATCACGGGTATAGGTTCTCCTGCTTGAGCAGGAGGTTGGACTAGAAGACCTTCAAGGTCCCTTCCATAGAGCGTGCAGCTTCTATCCATCACAGAGAAATATAAAAAAGCACATTAAAAGAAAAACAGTAATGTTCAACAAGAGTTATGAACATGTAATACCAAAAGAAACAAAAATTAAAAGTTGAAGAGAAAAAAAAATGGACTGGCTAAATTAATATAAATTGCCTAAATATATCATCAACCCGGTAAATCATGTAATAACAATATATCAAATTGTTCATAAGAATTGTCTGTCCTTGCGAAATATCGTGTAATTTATGCCAAATGGAAATGTATTGTTTTATTCTTTGTGTAGTGGGGGAAATACCCTTCTGACAAATGTGTAAATTACAGGTTTGAATTGAGTTTTATAGCCAGAGAAATAGCACCTTTCCAGTCTTAAATCTTTCTCACTTATTCCCAACACCGAATACAATTAGTGGCCCTCAACAATTGTCAGATTTCACGATTTGGGATAATAATTCAAAATAACATTTATATTTTTAACTTGAAACTAATTACCCAGATATCTACTCATATATACTGCAATATTCTTCCAGAAAGAAATCAAAACCAGGCATAATCAAACCACGGGAATTAATGTATTTCTTACATGGCTAGCAGAGAAAACTCTGCAATCCCTCCTTTCTGACAAATCCTTTGAAGCATCCGATAGACTTGGAATAAAATCTTTCATGGATTAATTTCAACTTCAGATCCAAAGAAGCAGATTTAATATTTGTAAAACTTGGTGTCAGGACTGACTCACATTTTCACCTACATTATTCTTCACTCGCAGCTTGGCAATGAAAGGGAGGGGGAGGAATAGAATGCAAGGATGGGTGGGGGGATGATATAGGGTTTCACTTACCTTTGCTACTGCTTCACTCGTGCGCGCACACTCGCTTCACTCACGGGCCACTTCTGTGCATGCACAGAGCGTATTTGATGAAGTCCAAGTGGGTGGGCGGAGCCTCCCACCGGTGCTGCTACTGGTTCACCCAAACCGGGGTGATCCAGTAGCAACCCACCACTGGAATGATATCCAAACATCCCTCGGTTCTCGTGAGACATTGCTCCCATCCCAAGGACACCCCGAGCAGATGTCCCAGGGTGGCTGGCAGGTTCCCATAACAAAATGAGCAGAAGTGATTGGTGGATGTAATGGACTGTGAGTGGCCCATAGGGAAAGGGGGAATTAATTATGCTTGCTTTCGCACAGGAAATCCAGAGCTGGTTTCGCTTCTTCTGTGCCAGTGTGGTTTATTCATTAAAGTTTATATTCTTAGTAAAATAATATCCCAGGAGTTTCTTTTATTGGATTCAACAACTGGACAGTTGACATTTGGTTCCATTGATCTTCAAGTATTGTTAGTGCCTTGAGATCAGACTTGAACATCAAAATAATTGAGGAGAATACTACTTTTATTATAAAGTAATAGTAATCATGTCTTGCAAAGCTGAATATGTTTCTTCCCCCGCCCTTTACCTTTGCAAGAACAAGGGAGAGTCTTACCCGAGACGTATTTCAAGCTTCTACCCCAAAATCAGATTTCTTATATCTGAGAACAATCTTAGTGTCACTTGTTTTCTCAAAGTCATTCCTTCTATCCATTTACAGGTATTCCAACTCTACTCCATGTCATAAATATTTGTAATGTTGATGTCAGGGTTCCAAGTAACACCCCCAACAAAAGACGACTCCGAGGCTAGAAGTTCTTCAAAGTTCCATTTTATTAGAGATGTCATATTGGTACATCTGGGAAAACCCGAATCGGAAAACTTCCAGGTTTTCTCCACCCAGCTAACAGTTCACAGCCCTGCCCCCACCCACAAGTTCATCACCTAGCCCAATCAACTCTTCACATTCAGCTGGATACAATCTCCAGGCAGTCTCCCACCCAAAAGAAAGTCCAAGTCCCTTCCCCTGCACCCACATGTCCATCACATGGTCCAATCAATCCAGAATGCAGCTGCGCGGGTGATAGAAGGAGCTCCGCGTAACTCCCATATAACACCGCTCCTGCGCAGACTGCACTGGCTACCTGTGGCCTTTCGAGTGCACTTTAAGGTGTTGGTTACTACCTTTAAAGCGCTCCATGGCTTAGGGCCTGGGTACTTACGGGACCGCCTGCTGTTACCACATGCCTCCCACCGACCCGTACGCTCTCACAGAGAGGGACTTCTCAGGGTGCCGTCCGCCAAGCAATGTCGGCTGGCGGCCCCCAGGGGAAGGTCCTTCTCTGTGGGGGCTCCCACCCTCTGGAACAAACTTCCCCCGGGTTTACGCCAAATACCTGACCTTCGGACATTCCGTCGCGAACTGAAGACACATCTTTTATTCGGGCTGGCTTAAATTGATTTTAACAAATTTTTAAATTCTTAGAAATTAATTTTAAATGGGGTTTTTTAGCTTATTATATATTTTACTTCTCAGGCCAATTTTATAATAAGTTTTTTAACTGCATTTTAAATTTGTATATTGTACCGTCTGTTTTATTCTTGCCTGTACACCGCCCTGAGTCCTTCGGGAGAAGGGCGGTATAGAAATCAAATAAATAAATAAATCAATAAATAAATAAATGCACCGTCCCAATTGGAGGTGCCTCCCAGTCACGCCACTCCAGGTGCAGGGCAGAATGTCCTTGACTCTCATAGAAAAGAATGTTATTAAGGCTAGATATCTCCCCAGCTACATGCAATCCCCCCTCCCACAGCAGTAAATGTGCTTCTTCTCTCTTATCAATAGTTTTAGCTTTCCTTCTCAATTCAACAATTTGGGTGGTTTCCACTGGCAATCATTTCCTCTCTTCATTGCTTTTTTGTAAGGGACACATTTTTGGGTTGTTTCAGGGTCTTTTCTATTTCTTCCCATTGTTCATCTGGTTGTTTTTCTATGAAGTAAGTCAAATCTGTTTTGTTTCGTTTTTTACTTTTGACCACATATAGAAATAACATTACATTTCCAGAGTTATGTTTTCCTTTTTGGTGTTGCAGAATTTGAAATTGAAATGGACTTTGGCTGTCAGTTGTTGATGATCCAAGCCTCAATCTGCCCCAGATAGCTTTTCATCAGAAATAACTGTATTCTTCATTGTGGGTTGCATAATATGCAATCCAAATGGTTGCAGTACAGTGGACAAGTGGGTGTTTGGTTGAATAAACCAAGTCTTGTTGATCTTCAGCCAACATTCTCGAGAGAACTTCATCAAGCAGCCACCTGTTCCTGTCACAGCTTGCTTCATTCCTTGCTCCTCATCCAACAGCCAACAATTTCTGCCTCTTCTTTGCTCCAGTTTTGGCACTGAAATCTCCCGTGAGATATATTATGTCACTTTGCAGCATTTAATGCAGCTTTTCTTGAATGTCAACATACAATGGTTACTTTTCTTCTTCAAATGCCAGTTTTCAAATGGAAAATTGGGAGATTCAGAAGTTTGCTTAAATTCAAGTAGTCCTTGTTTTGTCATTTATTGCTCAGACCCAAAGGCGCTTTTTTCAGGAGGCAACTGGACTGTCTTGTTTTTTTTTCTTTTGAAGATGTTTTGCTTCTCATCCAAGAAGCTTCTTCAGCTCTGACTGGATAGTGGGGAATGAGATCTTGGATCCTGTCAGAGCTGAAGAAGCTTCTTGGATGAGAAGCAAAATGTCTTCAAAAGAAAAAACAAGAAAGTCCAGTTGCCTCCTGAAAAAAGCACCTTTGGGACAGCCCTGACCTGGATGACTGAGAATCTCTACAGACTTATTGCTCAGACTTTTTAATTAATTTGGTGATTTCCTTGTTTGTTCTTGATCGTCCTACATACCTTCCAATGGAATTATTTCTGGAATAATACATTGTAAACTCATCTTTAACGGTAACAAGAGTTGGAAGGGACCTTGGAGGTCATCTAGTCCAACCCCCTCCTCATGCAGGAGATCTGTACTAGGGATTCAAACTGCCGAACTGACGACCTTTCAAATCCACAAGCTCAGCACCTTAGCCACTGAGCCACCTAGTCATGCTGATTGAAAGGAGCCGTTTATATTATAATTGATCTAACAGATTGCCAGTCCTTGCCTCGTTCCCCCCACCCTACACTGCTGCCCCCCTCCCACAGTGATAACCTAGCTTCCTCTTATACATGCACTTCATGTCCTTGCACATTTTCCTTCCATACAGGTTGCCATTTTCATCACAGGCTCCCCACTGGAGTTTCTGCTTCAAAGATTGTTGGCCATGGAGGTACAGTGTTAGCCAGGGACATGACTGAAGCCTGGGAAATGGGCCCCTTGTCAATCAACATTAGTGCTGATTTCTCACCAGCTTCTCAGGAAGGATAGCAGCAAAAGGTAACAACAGCCAATCAGCGGCCTTCAACAGACCAATCAACCAATAGGAAGGCACCGCATAAATTTGACTCACAAAATAGCCCAAAGTGTCAGGGTTCCAAGGAACACACCCACCCACCCACCCACAAAATAAAACTCCGAGGCCTGAGGTTCCTCAAAGTTCTAATTTATTAGAGATGTCATGTTGGCACATCTGGGAAAACCCGAATCCGAAAGCTTCCAGGTTTTCTCCACCGAACTAACAGTTCACAGCCTTGCCCCCACCCACAAGTTCATCACCTAGCCCAATCAACTCTTCACATTCAGCTGGATACAATCTCCAGGCAGTCTTCAGCAGATGCAGGCAAAAGTGTTCTTGAATACGGAATGTTGTTATGACTAACTTTCTACCGCTCCAACAAAACCCCCCTCCCATTTTCTCAGGCTAAAATATGTGGCAGTTAGGGAGCAAAAAGGAAAACTGTCTTCCAAAACTAACACAAAGCACATATTCCAGTAGAGAGAAATTCCCCAAGGATGGGCTTCTTCACGAGTCCGAAAGCTCAGAAAACTAAACCTTTGGTCCCAGTGACAGGCCCAGATTGGATTTGCAACATTATCCTGGGACACCTATATTTGCCTTAGCATGTAGACTTATACACCGCTTTATAGTGCTTTACAGCCCTCTCTAAGTGGTTTACAGAGTCAGCCTCTTGCCCCCAACAATCTGGGTCCTCATTTTACCCACCTCAGAAGGATGGAAGGATGGGGCAACCTTGAGCCCGGTGAGATTCGAACTGCCAAATTGCAGGCAGGCAGAAATAGGCAGCCTGCAGTACTGTACTCTAACCACTGAGCCACTGCAGCCTTCATTTGTTTCTGCTTCTATCATGATTTCCTTGTATTGTCATTGCTCTTCCCCTTTTAGCCTGGAGGATCCTACTTTTTGGTACCATCTGGAACTTTTTTCATGAATTTTCCTTTCTGCCTTTGGGATAAATCCTAGAGTAGATCACCAGGTGTTTCTCTGCGCAGGGGCTGCCTTGGATTGCTGGAA
Organism: Ahaetulla prasina; assembly: GCF_028640845.1. Taxonomy (NCBI): domain Eukaryota; kingdom Metazoa; phylum Chordata; class Lepidosauria; order Squamata; family Colubridae; genus Ahaetulla; species Ahaetulla prasina. The sequence goes on from NC_080552.1 coordinate 3,464,474, forward strand.
GCAACTTTTGCATCTGATTTTTTTGCCTCATGAAATCCCCTTCTTGTCTCCCACTTGGTTTTGGCCTTGACATGTTGCTAGCCATGTCTCCGTCTTGTCTCTCGGTGCTTTTCAAGTTATTGTATGTTATTGGATTACTGTCTATTGGATTACATCCTCTAATAAACCATTGTGCTCTTTTTTTTTCTGCTTCCACAACTCCTCTTCCGTTCTTAAACTCTCCCCTCTCTCCCCCTCCCCGCCTGTCTGCTGCTGTCTCTCCAGGCCAGTCTCTCCCCCCATCCCCGCCTCCATTCACAAGCCTTGCTGCAAACCTATTGCTCCCAAATGTTCCACTCCTTTCAGGGTGGGCGTATTCACACGCAGTGCCTCTGCAGGCCTTATCCCAAGCGTCCACATCACGCCCGTATCAGCCAGCCAATTGCATGAACATTTTTCTCCCTTGGATGAAGTCAGGAAATGAAAATTTCAGAGCGAGAATCCCCCTTTCACGTTCAACCAGCTCTCACCATCACAAGCCAGGTCAGCTTTTCATTGCCAGTCAGAGAAGAAATAATAAGATAAAAAATAAAAATAAGAGAAGAAACAATATTTGAGCAGCTGACACAAAGAAGGGTGGGGGCTCAAACTTTTCTCCACAACAACTGAAGGCAAGGCAAGAAACAATGGCTGGAAACTAATCAAGGAGAGAACCAAGTTGGAAGAAATTACCTTACCGTTAGAACAATCAACCGGTGGAAGGGCTTGCCTTCAGAAGTTGTGGGTGTTCCATCACGGGAGGCTTTCAAGAAGAGACTGGACATTGTAGTCTTGTTTGAGCAGGGGGTTGGACTAGGTCCCGTCCAACTCTGTAATTAAGTCAACCTGACCTGAACCAGGGTCACTGAGGCTTCAGGAAGCAGGTTCTGGGGCTGAATGGGGGGCCAGAAGGTAGCAGTACCGATAATAAACATATTCCTTCTCCTGCCATACCTGAAAATAAATCCCTATTACTTTCCAATGCACAGGTTCAGCATCTCTGAATCTGGAGGGGGTGGAGAGAGAGAGAGAGAAAGAGGAAGGAAGTTAGGAAGGAAGGAAGGAGAAAGAAAAGTTTCTCCAATGGTGAAATGTAAAATTTGTTATTACCGGTTCTGTGGGCGTGGCTTGGGGGTGGGGGTAATGTGACTGGGTGGGCGTGACCAATATTTTTTCCTTTTAAAAGCATTTTTTCTACAACCTCTTCAGCCAAAAAAGGTTGTTAAAAAAACGCTTTTAAAAGGCTCCTCCGATGATCCCAGCTGAGTTGCCTGATCGTCAGAGGCTTTTCTTTTCTTTTAATAGCATTCTTTTTGTTATGTATTCATGTTTGTACCTTTAAATATTTGAGCGGGAAATCAGCACGTTGCTGATTGGACGAAGCCTCCAGTAGAACTGTATAAAAGGAGAGGTTTTTCCCCCAGCCTGTTGCTGGGTTCACCCTATATTAAAGAGCTGTTGTCACTACCCTGGTCTCCAGCCTCGTTGCTTCCCGAACTTAACATTGGCGACGAGGGTGGGATATCGAGGCTGAGGAGAACCAGAACCGAGCTGAAGCACGATAGACCCGAACCCAGCAAACTCAGGGCAGAAAAGCGGAGATGGCCAGTTACACTCCGCCCGCACCGTTTGACCCGGCTAAGGAGAAATGGGGAACGTATATGACCCGTTTCGAAAGCTTTCTAGAAGCCAACGAACTGCAAGGAGTTCCTGATAACCGAAAAAGGGCTTATTTCTTAAGCCACTGTGGTCCGGAGGTCATTGACATCGCGGAAGCCCTGGCAGAGCCAACGCCGTTGCAGTCGGTGTCATGGCCAACTCTACAGACTTTACTAAAAAACCACTTCGCACCAACGCCGTCCAAATACGTGCGGCGGTTTGAATTCGGAGAGCGAAGGCAGATGGAGGGCGAAACCATCGGTGACTACATGGCCGCCCTAAGAAAAGCGTCCAAGGACTGTGGATACCGCGACCTAGACGAGGTACTCCTCGAGCAACTCATCCGAGGCGTCAAAGACATCCGTTTGCGGCGACGGCTGCTAGCAAAGCTAACGCTGGCCACCGCTCTGGACGAAGCCAGAGCACATGAAATGTCCACCCAAGTGGCGGAGACACTGCAGAAGCCTGTCCCACCAAAGGCGAGCGCGAAGGCAACCCCGGTACACCAGGAGGAGGTGCAGACCGAATCCGACGGTGAAGATGAGGAAGGGGTCTGCCGCACCGAGAAACGCGACAAAGGGGACAGAGATGAATGCGGAAGCTGCGGTGGTCAACACCAGCGGCAACGCTGCAAGTTTAAGGACGCGACCTGCCGGCGGTGTGGGAAGAAAGGGCACCTAGCTCAAGTTTGTCGAGCGGCCCAACCTTCCCGCCGAAAATTCAAATCGGCCAATCAGAGCGCGGAATCGGCAAGGCGACCCGCGATTGGCTCAAACAAAAAAGGCGCGGATTCCAACCAAACAACTGTGGTCATAGGCCGCGCCTCGACCCGAGTGGAGAAGAAGATCTTCACCAAGCCAAAAATAGAGGGAGTACGGTGCCGGCTTGAAGTAGACACGGGATCAGCGATCACCATCATGTCCTGGGACACTTTGGCGAAGTCACTGCCGTCTGTCGCGAAGCGCCACCTGCAAGCACAACGGCTACGAGTCCACGACTACCAGGGAAATCGCATCCCTGTTCGAGGAACCACCTCCGTCCGAGTCGAGTACGGTCCACACAAGAAGACCCTGCCCATCACGATCGTCGAAGGAACTCTGCCCAGTCTGTTGGGACTAGACTGGTTTCGTGCTCTGGGCATGGGAGTGACTGGCATCTACAGAAGTGACTGTAACCTGAAAGACATTCTCTTTAACGAGTTCAAGATGTCTTCAAGGACTGCCTGGGCAAGTACAAGGGACCCCTATTTCCTTCAACTTAGACCCCAGGTAGCCCCCATTAGGCTTAAGGCGAGGAGAGTCCTTTGCCCTAAAACCAAAATCGATAAGAGCTGGACAAGCTCATAAATCAGGGGATTTTGGTGCCAGTCGATCACGCAAAGTGGGAGACGCCAATCGTCACCCCAATAAAGCCGGACGGGTCAATTAGAATTTGCGCTGACTACAAGGCGACGCTTAACAAAGCCTTACAGAAAAGCGCTTACCCGGTTCCGTGGTGCAACACTTATTGCACTCTTTGGGGCAAGGGCAAGTCTTTGCAAAGTTAGACTTGGCCCAAGCCTACCAACAACTGCCAGTGACGCCCGCACAGCCAAAGCCCAAACGATTGTAACGCACAGGGGGGCCTTCAAGTGCACCCGATTGCAATTTGGGGTTAGTGTGGCACCAGGGCTGTTCCAAAACCTAATGGAACGACTACTGCAGGGGCTCCCAGGGGTAGTTCCCTACTTCGATGATGTCCTAATTTCAGGGGAAAACATGGAGGAATTGGGGGAGCGGTTAAGAAAGGTTTTGGGCATTTTCCGGACAGCCGGATTAAAAGTCAAGGCAAACAAATGCCAGATAGGGGTCGAATCCGTCGATTTCTTGGGCTACCGGATAGACAAGAAAGGAATTCACCCCACTGAGAGCAAGGTTAAGGCAATTAGGAAGGCTCCAGCGCCCAAAAACAAAGCAGAGCTGCAGGCATTCCTGGGATTGGTGAATTTTTACGCGGTCTTTTTAAAGAACAAAGCAACCGTTGCGGAACCGCTGCATAGGCTCTTAGGAAAAAATACTGTTTGGTCTTGGGGAAAGTCGGAAAATAGGGCTTTTGAAGCAGTAAAGAACCTGCTCTCAAGTGATAGCCTGCTCATCCAATATCACAACTCATTACCCCTAGTGCTGGTTTGCGATGCCTCCCCTTATGGGGTGGGGGCTGTACTCAGCCATAGACTTCAAACGGCACAGAAGCCCCTATAGCTTTTACTCTAGAACGATGTCCTCCCAGAGAGAAACTACAGCCAATTAGATAAAGAAGCACTAGCCATTGTGTCAGGGGTTAAAAAATTCCACGAATATGTCTTTGGGCGGAATTTTGAAATCGTGACTGACCACAGACCGCTACTAGGGATACTGGCTGGCGACCGCCCAACGCCTGTGGCACTTTCGCCACGCTTGACCCGATGGACTATATTCCTAGCCGCTTATTCGCATACAAGCTGCAGCATCGACCAGGAAAAGAAGTGGGGCATGCAGGCGCGTTAAGCCGATGCCCACTACCAGGGGCAACCGAAGACCCCACTCCGGGACGCCCATCCTACTTATTGACTCTTTGGACTCTGGCCCAGTCACATCTAAGGAAGTGGCTCGGCATCATACCGACATTGTGTTAAGGACTGTACTCGGTTGGGTACAGAGGGTGGCCGCTGCCGCTTAACGGTTCAAAGAATTTGTTAAAAACGAGATGAGCTCTCGGCTCAAGGGGTGCCTGTTATGGGGTGATCGTGTAATAATTCCTGATAAATTAAGGGAAAGGTATTGGACCTCCTCCACGAGGTCACCCAGGGATCGTAAGGATGAAGGGGTTAGCTAGAAGCTATGTGTGGTGGCCACTCATGGACGCAGAGATTGCTGAGAGGGTAGGGAAATGCCAGGCTTGCCAAGAGTCCAGACCTCTACCCCAACGGCCCCAGTCAGAGAATGGGAAAAGCCCCAAGGGCCCTGGTCAAGAATCCACATTGATTTTGCTGGCCCTTCCACGGCCAAACGTTCCTAGTGGTTGTTGATGCATTCTCTAAATGGTTGGAGATCATACTCATGAAATCCACTACGGCCGAGCAGTAATCACAGCCCTGCGCCACCTATTTGCAACTCACGGGTTGCCGGACACTCTGGTGTCCGACAATGGGCCCCAATTCACGGCAGCCCAGTTTGAAGAATACCTGGCAGAGGAGGGCATCCGACATGCCCTCTCGCCTTTCCACCCCGCGCCGAATGGCCTTGCAGAGCGTTCCGTCCGGAGCGCTAAGGAGGCATTGTCCAGGCTCAAGCCAGGTGACTGGCAAACAAAGATAGACTTTTCTAGCCGCTCAGCACAGAACCCCAAGCACGGCCACCGGGAAAAGCCCAGCCGAATTACTAATGGGACGGAAACTCCGTGCCCACTTGACTGCTTGAATCCCCATTACACACCAGAGGGTTACAAGGGGAACTAGAAAAGACAAGGGAAATGAGCATAGGCGACCGGGTGTGGGCCCGAAACTATGGGGACGGCCCTAGTTGGTTCGCAGGACAAATAATAAAGATAACCGGCCCAAAATCGTACGTGGTAGAGCTACCAGACAACCGAGTGTGGAGGCGCCACATAGATCAGATAAGGAAACGAATAACTGATCAAACCGAACCAAATGAAACAGATCATGACCAATACCAATTTGAATTCACAGCTGACAATGACCCGGGGGAGGCGCAAGACTTAGCTGAGGTCCCAGAGTTCCAGCGACGCCATCAGGTTCCCGAGGGAAACAGCAGGAACAGTTTCAAAAATAATCCAAGGCCGGATGGCCAAGAAACAGAGTCGGCCAATAATCCGGAGCCCGTTGACTCAGAGAAAGAGCTGGGAGGAGAAAACAGCCCCTCCGACCAGCTCAAAACACCACCCAGAACTGAACCGCGCAGGTCAGAAAGAACTAGGAGACGCCCAGGTTATTTGCGTGACTACGTCGAAAAATAACATGTAAATAAATATGTAAATAGAGGCAAAGTGTTTTCTGGGAGGGGAGGAGTGTTATGTATTCATGTTTGTACCTTTAAATATTTGAGCGGGAAATCAGCACGTTGCTGATTGGACGAAGCCTCCAGTAGAACTGTATAAAAGGAGAGGTTTTTCCCCCAGCCTGTTGCTGGGTTCACCCTATATTAAAGAGCTGTTGTCACTACCCTGGTCTCCAGCATCGTTGCTTCCCGAACTTAACACTTTTGGCTGAAGAAAAAATGCTTTTAAAAGTAAAAAAAAAAAACCTCTGATGATCGCGTGGCTCAGCTGGGCATGGGGGGGCAGGGATTTTTGCTACTGGTTCTCTGAACCACCCGCTGCCATCGCTACCTGATCGGGCGATCCGGTCCAAACTGGGAACATTTCACCCCTGCATTTCTCCCTTCCATCCAGGCAAACTGTTTCTTTCAAATCTTTCATTTCTGCCCAGGGAGAACTGGATTAACACTTTCATCATCTTTTGAGTGCTCAGTCATTATTTATAATTTTGATTTAAGATTCATGTCGTTCAGATACGATACCCTGCTGTATTTTAGCAGATAGACCCTTTTTAAAAAACCGGTTGACTAACACCAATTCACCGTTGGCCACATCCAGAGCTAAGAACTGAAAGTCAGTCAGGTATGCTCACCCTCAACATCTCCCTTGTTGCATTTATCCGATATGCTGTCACCCATTTTGTGGGATTATTAAATGCTTTCATATTACTGCCAGTATCCAGGATGTTCTGCTACAGAAAAGTAATCAATCATTTTGCAGCTCCTCCACTTCACAAGCCATTTATAATTCCTGCACGGGAGCAATCGGTGGAAAATTCTACCTGCCTTAAAAGGGCTGGTATAATTCATACTGAATTTTAAAAAAGGCCACACGTGCCGTGGGATCCACATCATAATTGTCAGGCAGGGAAAAACGCACAGTGACTGGGGAAGAGAGGCAGTTAGAAGCGCACCCCTTGCGCTTCTCAGGGTTGAACAGCCATCGCTCCTTTATGACCTGTCGACTCCAATTCCCAGAATTCGTGAGCCAATAAAGGGGCCATAGTTACCCACCCCTGCCCATGCTTAAGGACCCAGAGGAGCAGCAGGCAAATGCCAGCCACCCAGAAAGCCTCTGCCTGCTTCTAATGCAGTGGCCCTGATCCCAGCTTTGGATCCCACCCTGACCCCTGGATCCAAGGTCAACAGTATCAGCAGTAGAGTCGTTCAAGTTTTGCATACAATAATCTCCCAGGACTTAAAATGGACCCTTAACATTAGAACCATCGTTAAAAAGGCACAACAAAGAAGTTTTTTCTTCCTGTGTGAACTCAGGAAGGTCAGAAGCCCAGCCAGGATACAGTTTTACAAAGGAATGACCGAGTCTGTTATTTGTATTTCTATAATGTCCGGTTTGGTACAGCAACTAAACAGGACAGGTACAGACTTCCAACTGAATAGTCAAGATTTTAGAAAGAATAATTGCTACCTGTCTACCTTCCACAGAAGAGCTACATATTGCATGGGTCAGAAGGAAGGCTGAGAAGATATCTGCAGACCCCTCACATCCTGAACATAAATTGTTTCAACATCTCCCCTCCGGATGGCACTAGAGGGCATTGCACCACCCAGAGACAAGTAGAAACAGGGATAGTTTTCCCCAGTGGTGAAATTCAAATTTTTGTTTTACTACCTGTTCTGTGGGCATGGCTTGGTGGGCATGGCAGGGGAAGGATACTGTAAAATCTCCATTCCCGCCCCACTCTTGGGGGAAGGATATTGCAAAATCTCCATTCCCACCCCACTCCTGGGGGAAGGATATAGCAAAATCTCCATTCCCACCCCACTCTAGGGGAAGGATACTGTAAAATCTCCATTCCCACCTCACTCCTGGGGGGAGGATACTGTAAAATCTCCATTCCCACCTCACTCCTAGGGGAAGGATATTGCAAAATCTCCATTCCCACCCCACTCTGGGACCAGCCAGAAGTGATATTTGCCGGTTCTCCAAACTACTCAAAATTTCTGCTACTAGTTCTCCAGAACCTGTCAGAACCTGCTGGATTTCACCCCTGGTTTTCCCTTTCATATCATCAATATGTTGAACACCCAATTCTTACAGTTTTGCCTAAAGTGTGTGAATATTAACCCATAGTGTGTTCCTGTAATATTATTGTGTATCATTATCTTTAATTCCCCCTTTTATTGGTATTTTTATTTATTATTATTATTATTATTATTATTATTATTATTATTATTATTATTATTATTATTATTATTATTATTATTATTATTATTATTATTTCACTTTGCACATACACATATGCTGAGTACTTTTGTACCAGAGACAAATTCCTTATGTGTCTAATCACACCTGGCCAAATAAAGTGTTCAATTCAACAGAGTTACAAGAAAGCTAGTTGTCAGGGTTCCAAGGAACACTCCCAATGAAATAAAGCTCTGAGGCTTGAGGTTGCTCGAAGTTCCAATTTATTAGAGATGTCATGTTGGCACAGCTGGGAAAACCTGAATCTGAAAGCTTCCAGGTTTTCCACACCCAGCTGACAGTTCACAGCCCTGCCCCACACCCACAAGTTCATCACATTGTCCATTGTCCACATTGTCACACTCAATTGGATACAATCTTCAGGCAGTCTCCATCAGACACAGGCAAAAGTCCTTGAATAAGGAATGTTGTTATGACTAACTTTCTACCGCTCCAACAACAACCCCCTCCCAACTTCCCCAGCTAAAATATGTGGCAGTTAAGAAGCCAAAAAAAAAAAAAATGCCTTCCAAAACTGACACTGGTACTCCTGGCTGGGTCTCAAGCATCCTTCTCCCATTATGTGGGAGCTAGAATGGCTGGTTCTATTCTTCGTCCAGATTGAAACTGGGATTAGAAATCTAACAGGCAGAGAGTCTGGGACTTCCATTCTTGATAACATTCATTATTTATGAAAATTATACATCATCCATCCAATGGTGGGTTTCAAATTGTTTTACTGCCGGTTCTGTGGGTGTGGCTTGGTGGGAGTGGCATTGCTTGGTGGGCATGGCTTGGTAGGTGTGGCAGGGGAAGGATACTGTAAAATCCCCATTTCCTCCCAATCAGCTGGGACTCGGGAGGCAGAGAATAGGTGGGGGCGGGGCCTGTCAGAATTTTTACTACCGGTTCTCCGAACTACTCAGAATTTCCGCTACCGGTTCTCCAGAACTGGTCAGAACCTGCTGAAACCCACCTCTGAGTTGGCTCTATAGATTTTCAATTGAGTGAGGGTCTGGGCTATTCCCAAGCCATTCCAGCAGTGGAATACAATTATCTTAAAACTCCAAAATAAAAAAAGGGGTGTTATTAGCCATCAAACCTCAAAAATACACTTTCCCCAAAAGGTTGCACAATTTTGGCCACTACTGTAGTCGGCAGAAGTAGCCTGCAGTACTGCACTCTAACCACTGCACCACTGTGGCTCAATGGTCTAAGAGCCCCCCCCCCTTTGTGACGGAGGAGGAGCAGCTGAGATCAGTGCCTGGTTGAGGCTATAATGGACCAGGGGTGAAATGTAAAATTTGTTACTACTGGTTCTGTGGGTGTGGCTTGGTGGGGTTTTTTTTTACTGTGACTGGGTGGGCATGGCCGACTTTTTTTTTTTAACTTTTAAAAGTATTTTTTCTACAACCTCTTCATTCTGGTTTTTCTTTGAAAATGTTTCACATTGTCATCAGAATTGAAGAAGCTTCTTGGATGAGAAGTGAAATGTCTTCAAGGGAAAAACCAGAAAGTCCAGTTGCCTCTTGAAAAAGCAACTTTGGGACAACCAGGACCCGGATGACTGAGCATCTCCATAGACCAATAGTGGCTTGTCCAATAAAACAGACCATAGCTTAGTTTTTCAGTTATGGTGGAATTATCCACCATTCATTCAGAACTGAAGAAGCTTCTTGGATGAGAAGCGAAAGGTCTTCATGGAAAAACCAAGAAAGTCCAAGTTGCCTCTTGGAAAAAGCACCTTTGGGACACCCGTCTTAACCAACCGGCCTCCCAAAGCGTCGCAACCGCACCGAGACGCTCCATCCAGCGTCGCCTGAAGCCGCGGCCCCTTTAAATGGGCCGGGCCGGCCTCCGGTCACGTGCCTCCCCGGGTCTGGGCGGGCGAGGAGGCAAGAAAGCGGAAGAGCGGCTTTTCTCCCTTTGTCATAATGCGCTGGGTCACGTGGGACCGCAGGAGCGCGCTGTGACGCCTGCGCACTCCGGCCCCTGGCTCGCCCTTTAGCAGCGCGCGTTGTGAGGCCGGGGTGGCGGTTGTTCCTCGAGCGCCCTGCTCTTCTCTCTCTCTCCCCGCCCCCCCCCTCCGCAGAGCCCTGCGGCGACCGGCTGGGAGACCCCGGAGCGAAGGCGGAGCCGCCGGAGCGTTAGCGAAGCCTCAGAGCCGTTGCCGCCGCCGTTGCGAGGAGGCCGTTGAGGCTGCGATCCGCCGAGGAGGAGAAGGAGGAGGACGGACGACGAGGACGACGACGGAGGAGGAGGAGGAGGAGGAAGCGAGACGAGTCGTTGCTGCCGCCGCTGAGGAGAGAGCGAGGCCGAGAGCGGAGAAGGAGAAGGAGGAGGGAGCCGCCGCTTCCGCGGCCATGTTGGAGGCCTAACCGGCCCAGCGCCGCGCCTGACAGGAACCGCGGCGGGCGAGGCGGCCTCTGAGGGAGCCCAGGAGGGGAGGCCCGCCCGCCCGCCATGTCCTGCGTGCACTACAAGTTCTCGTCGAAGCTCAACTATGACACGGTCACCTTCGACGGGCTCCACATCTCGCTCTGCGACCTCAAGCGCCAGATCATGGGCCGCGAGAAGCTCAAGGCGGCCGACTGCGACCTGCAGATCACCAACGCCCAGACCAAAGAAGGTAGGCCGGCCGGCGGGAGGGCACGTGGCGGGCGCCTCCGACCGGCAGCTGATGGAACCTTTGTCCGCGACCGTTGAGCCGCCGGCCGTTCGGCCCAGGAGGCCCCGGCGGGGACGGGGGGGGAGGGAGGAGGAGGCGGCGGCCGTACGCCGGGCTTGGGGTGCCGCTCGGGTCCCCGGTCCGCTTCTCCCCCGCCTGCCCAAGGAGGGCTTCGGCCCGGCGGGATGGGGGTTGAGCGGCTTGCCTGGACGGGGCTTCTAGGGCCGCCCGCCTCGAACCCGGGACGTGGCTGGGCAGCCGACGATGTCGGCAATGATGTTTTTATTTTTCTAAAGAATCCTGAAATCTGTAGGAAAAAAGAATGATTAAAAAGACAGGGAATTCCCCACCCCCACCCCCACTTCCGGCCCTGATGTTTGCCAGGAATATCTCAGCTCCGTAACTTATCTGGAGTATTTTACATGTATAAAAGGATTCAGGATGATGTCACGAATAGGCTGAAGACGGACCCAAAATGCCATTATCGGCTGTATGGATTCCTATCAGATACTTTTTACAAATATTGTCGTGTTTGGGTTAAGGGTTGATGTGTTTTGGTGAGGCGAAGATTAACAGTCCTTGAGCAGCGAGTTGGAGCTTAAATAAGAATTTCAGTGAGAAATTTCAGTTTTAATTTTCTCTGTCTTGAAACGGGTTAATATTAAACCTGAATGTAAATAGGTTAGTTAGACAAACTGTTTGTAAGCTAAAGTAAAGCTGCCAGAAATGTGGATTGAAGGAGACTGGGATAGGACAAATTAAATCATTTCTCAGATTTCACTATTTAAGCCCTACCAAATTCAGTGTATGCTTTTCAGTTCCTATTATCTATGCGAACTATTTAGTTCATACAAAAAAAGTAGGAATAAACATGTACAAAGGAAAGGAAAGGAAACTGTCCAGTAAACAGTTTCTGTTATTCTTATACTGTATCTTTAATTCTTACTTCTGATTCTGAGACTAGAATTCTAAAAAAGGAGTTATCTGTATTGGTATTTTTTTTAAAAAAAGACTAAAGATATCTAAATATTGCCACAGATGTAGATGTAAAGCTGGTGTGATTGCAATAGGAGATACTTACTCTTCAGCTGTAATCATTAAGTGTATATTAATGGATTTGTGGTCAGACCTAAATCATTGTTAAGGAATATCCCCGTAACTTCCTTTTTCAGTTTCCTCTTTTAAAGTGTCTTAATTTAAATAAATCAGACTGATTGTGCCTTCAAGTATAAAGAGATTAATGTTAAGTACCTATCCTGAACATATTAATGATAAAGGTTAATTTGAATAACTTCTAAACAATTATTTAAATCACTTAAGATTTTTAAAAGTTGTTTTCTAATAACATTCGAAATAATTGTAATGTAGATAATCAGAATTTGGAAACAGATTTAAGTTTTAAAGCTAGGTACAGGCTATATGTTATCTCAGTTATGTATTCTGTTTCTCAAAATCATTAAATAGATTTCTGTTCATAGGTCATAAATACTAAAGGACTGTTTGCCATATTGTGATACTCCGTCATCAAATCATTAGGAGGCCCAATTAGAACCAGAAGTTCATGGGGGAATGCAGAAACATTCTGCTTACATTTCTTTCTTATCACTTCTGCTTTTAAATCCAGACTCCTCCTCTTTACCCAGATCCATTCCAGCCCCAAAATACTGTTAAATTATCTTTGCCCCTTTCAAGAGAGGTAAGCTTTGTAAATGATGTATCTGCTCAGCAAATATGAAATACAATTAAAACATGAGGAAATCTTTGATTTCTGTTATAATTTGTTTTTTCAGAATTCTGTAAGGATTTTAAACATCCACCTTAATTTTAAATGTTGCTTTTAATTAATTTTATGTTGTAATTAGATATGCTTTGTTAAAGGTTTCAATCATTCTACCTCATTAGTTTGGCTGAAGTAGGTAATAGCAGAAATACAACTGGTGTACATGTAAAGGTATAATTAAAAGAGATGGAATAGTTAAATGTGGAAGATTGATGAAGTTATTTTAGTTCTAGTGTGAGCAGCCATTTGGTGATTAGAAATACTGTACATTTTTTTCTCACATTGAGGGCTGTGATGAAGTCTTTGTTTGAGGTAGCTGTATCTGCAGGACTGGTGTTAATGCTTCCATATTAAAATAATAGTTACATTTCTCTATTTTATTTCTTGGCATTCTGTGATTTTGGAGCTGTATGCCTCTTGCTTGACCATCACTCCCTAGATTACTGCGATGCACTATCACTTTCCTGGGGACAAAATTACCAAAGCATCTATAGAAACTTAGGTTAAAGACGGCAACACAACATTTTAATTCAATTAGTTATTTTTCATAATAGAGGGTGTTAACTACCCTGCCTGATTATGCCAAGAATTCCTGCGATTTGGTGCCTTACTGAGAGAAATTCTGCATTTCAAATAGGAACTTCTGCCAAGTGTATTTGTGTTTTCCTCCTAGAATATACTGATGATAATGCCCTGATTCCCAAGAACTCATCCGTTATTGTCAGAAGAATTCCTATTGGAGGAGTAAAATGTACAAGCAAAACATATGTCATGTAAGTGTTAAGAAGATTTTTAAGGAATAAGCTTGGGTTCTTATTTGATATTTCTTATACAAGATTTCTGTTGTCTTAATCTGTAATCACTATATCTTATCTTGAATATCCTCTAGATAGAATTGCTTTATATTTTGACTATCTTAATGACCATAGTTCAAACTAGAAAAATAATTTTGTCTAATTTTAACATATATCTACTAATTGAAAAATGCCTATTTCAGACTCTATGGAATTAGTGACTGTAGATGCATGAACTAAGTTCACTATGAGCAAATATTGCTATGTTTAAATATAAAAAAGGTAGACTATAGGAAAATTCTTTGGGACTGATTACCTAGAATAGGAGAAGCTCAGGATGTTTGGGAGCTTAAACTTCTTTGCGTTGAACTATCGAAATGAAGTTATACTGGCAAGAGCAATGGAGCTCAGCACGCAGGTTAATTTTGCCTGGGAAGATTATTCTTTGCACCCTACCTGTATTTTAAAAGAATCCTACTCTGGGATCATAAATATATAGTATAGTAGTAAATTGCTCTTAATAACAACCAGTGGTATAATATGTGAATAGCACATCTAAGTAAAGAGAGGTGCGAGTTTTGGTAATTCAGTGTCTAGTTACCTAGATGTAGCGATAATATTTGACAAATAATTCCTTTAAGAAAGAATACAAAGGATTCATATTTGTGCTGTCATTAGCTTTGAAGGTATAATCATGGGCTGGGACTTTAAATACATCCTAGAACATAGTTACTTATGACCTTTTGCTGCCCAAAGTAAGACCAGGCTTTTGTGCAAAAACTTACATGCTTTGCTTTGTACTGTTAGAGTGCAGCTTCTACTTCTAAAAATACTTGAATTTGGTAGGCTGCAAGTTCTGTAATATACCTTGAACATCAAGCACTAAAATAAATGAATCGAAAATTTGGGTGGAGGTTACATTTTTTAGAAGTTATTTTATCTTGCTGTTATTACAGTAATTAGAAAAAGTATCAGCTGACAAGCTTTGAATCCTGAGGACATACAGGTAGTCCTTGATTTACAACCGGAATTACGTAAGTCATGGCAATGGCTAAACCAGTCACCACGTGACCATGCCTGATTTTACAACCTTTATTTTGCAGCAGTCATTAAACAAATCCGTTTTCTTCAATGGACATTTTTTGTTGGAAAAATAGTGGAATCAGCCCAAAAAAACTCCAACAAAAAATGATGGTTGTATGACCATGGAACGCTGCAAATGCCTATAAATGTGAGTTGTGTGGTCATTGGAACTCCAAAACAGGGTTATAAGTAACTCTGGAGATCTGTTGTAACTTCAAACAGACACAGATTCACATATTTCTGTTATTCTAATGGCCGAAATATAATATTGATTTATTTCATAAGAGACAATTTTGTCTGTAATCTGTTTCAAAGAAGCCAAACAATAGTATTTGTTGCTGTATTCAGTCGTTTGTTTCTTGTGGCCCAACCATTTGTTTGTGTCCAGTTTATCTATTTCATATTTCTTGCCTTATAAAAAGTTTTAGCATCTTACATATTATTTCAAACTCCATTTTAAAAAAGATTTTAAGTTCTAATTAAAAAGCAATACTTCTGATCCGCCTCTGTGGCTATTTGTATAGCCCAGGAAATGCTTTAGAATGAATAGGAAACATAAAACACATTTATTACATTACAATCTGCAGTTGGAATTTACCCGACAAACTTAAATACTGACCATGTAGTCCACACTCACATTATTTCTTTCTCAAACAGTTGTTGAGCAAGGACTACCTATATGTATTTCGCTTAGTTCAGAACATAAGGGGAAATACTACTTTCTGCTTACATCATTGGAACTGTGGTTCTTTTTAGAGATCTTACCTTGTATACCTTACCTTGTATAAAAGTAGCTTTTGCTTCCATTTTTAAATTCATTCATCATTTTAGCCATCCAGATTTAAAATCGAATTTAATATTCCCTTGTTCTAATTAATTTAGGCTTAAAATACAGCTTTCTGACTTTAGATGTCATGAGGAAAAAAGCTTCATATAAAATCAGGAAGAAGGCCTAAATTCTTCATGACAATGAAAAAACAGGAGTTGTGAGCCCATACAAATCATTGACACGCCAAGAAGCAGTGATTTCCCAGTACATTTGAACTAGAGTACTATGTTGTCTAAAGCAATTTTTTTACAGTACATCTTTAAGACATCTAAGATACATTCTTAAAGAGACAAGTCATAGGTGCAACAAAAACTTCCATGTGAATGAGGTAGTTATATTTATAAACCTTTTATTTTGATAATAAGAATCATCAAGGTAATTTGCTCAGGTGGAAAATATATGTATATAAAATTTATATGGAAATGCATGTTGATGGCATTTAAAGTACATACTGAATATCTTCTGAACTACAAAGAGTAGTCATTTACTTTTAAAACTTATTATCTAATTATCCTTTCAGTTGAGTTCTTTTTACTTGAAAATATCACACATGTCCCAAATTAGATTATGGGATTGAGTAATGTATCAGTATTGTAAAGAATATAACTTCCTAAATGTAAAATATTCAGGGGATCTATTAAAGCCTTTTTTTAAAATCAGATCTTTTTTCTTTATCGCAGAATTCATAAGTTTCACAGAAGCATAGACACTCCTCTCAGGTGATGTTTTTTGACCCCCACTTTGAGTCTACACAGCCTATCACTTTTCAGTCTGTCTAGTCAAATTGAGTGCCTGGCTCTTGGTGTGGGAATTTGGCCTTTTCCATAAACTTTGCATGCCAGACTTAGAAAACAGGTATTTCTAGAAGCTTAATGTTCCTTTAGGATCACAGCCTTTGTCAAGTAGGTTTTGGAGGAATGTTTCTTTATCAAAACTGTTTTTAATATGCACTTTTGGTTTCTGGTGGTGAATTTCTCCTTCATGACAGTATGTTTGTTGTTTCTGACAGCATGTTTTCCCTTTTTTAGAAGTCGAACTGATCCAGTGAGTGGACCTTCAAAAGCAGTATGTAAAAACACAATCTCACACTTTTTTCTTCTACACAATCTGCTTAATTTACAATATTGTAGCAATAAAGTATTTTTATAAATATTTATTTCCCACAGAGAACCATTGATACTGTAACTTACATTGTAATTTGATTCAGTATAGTAAACTGAGCAATGCAGATCATTTTAATGTGATCATAAACACTGGTGCAAAGTGACACTCTGAATTGCATATTGGAATGCTAGATTATTTCCTGTATGACTTTGCGTTGTACAGATAATGTATGATCACTTATGGATCATGTAAGTTAAGGTTTGCACATAATTATTTTGTTCTACATTTTGTGTGTCTCTAGTTGGTAGCTGTTTGTTTGTATAGGTTGTTGTGTGCTTTTTGTTTCCTCGAAATAAAAATATTTGGAGTGTATCTTTTTTTGCTACTATCACATTGTATCAACTTTTGTTCTTAATATTTCCATTAATGGTTTTTGAAGATATTTTCAAAAACTGCAATATATTAAACTTACCTTTTTCTTCTTCAGATTAAATCATTTATTGAAAGGTCTATTTGTGCAATTAGATTTATACTGAAAAACACACTGTTCACATGTTTTGCTTCAGCAGGCAACCTAGAATGTGAACTGCTATCCTAAGATCTGTATTTCCTACTAATTATCCCTGAGCAAGACATAATTAAAGTTAATCTTAGTAGTCCTCACACAAGAGATATTTTAGTACAGTGACAATGCCTGTCAGACCTCTCCAAGGCCTATTCAATTAAGAAAAGATGCCCTTATTTGCTCCTTGGGTCACCACAAGTCCTTAAATTTTATTTTGTCATATAATAGCCTATTCAGTTGCTTCCTTTGGTAAGCTCTTGTTTAGTTACCATTATTGATCAGTGGGATTTTTTTTCCTATTTCAATTCATTAAACACACATGTGGTCTCTGTTCCATTTTTAAGTTTGCTTAACATACTATAAAGTTGTTTTACTTAGGGTTTATTAATGATGCAGTTTGGCATTGCTAGATAGTTTTCTAATGTTAGAAAAGAGCAATCTTGGTGACCAGTTAGACTATTTATGAAATTATGCTTATTTAAAAACATTTAGCATTCTTCTGGTATATAAAAACATAGTTCTCATTTGATTATTATACATTGCATGTCTGAAAATCATTTTTGTTTACAACTAGCCCAAAACTAAATAATATAGCAGATTTTTGTGTAAGCTGCTTTTATTATTTTATAACCAGTCCTTTTTGCTAGCTTGTATAAAAAGTTATGTTCACAAATAAAGTTCAACTTTCATTTAGAATTGTGTGTACCCTGGCATGTCTATTGTACATCTTAATAGCTCTGTTTAAAAGTATATGGTTTTAAGCAAGCTTGCAAACAGCACTATAAAATCCACCAATTCAGAGATTGATTGCTTACAAACGTTTCTGTTATCTGCATTAAAGGAAGGATCAAAGTAAGAGACTGTCAGGCTTTGCAATACAGCTGTTTCAGTCCTAAGGTACTTTGAAGCTAGGGTGTACCAAAAGAATGTTCATTGAATCAAGTAAAAACTTTCCCAGCTCACACACCAACATGCTGTAGTTTTGTTGAAATCTGTAAAAGGAAATGTTAGAGTGGGGGTACGTTTTGTTAGGTCTGTGTGAAACTGTCACCTAATGGGCTGTGGGGAGGGGTGTAGATAGGAGACTAGAGAGAGTCCCTACATGCAATCAGTCATTCTATAGTCAGAGTTTAGAAATAGGTTGATTCAAAGGGGGATGCTGGGCTTAGGTTTTGAATTGTTAGGATATAAATGGAGAATTAGGTCCATTAAACAGTAAAGACTCCTTTCATTGAACTTCAAATCCTGGCCACTACATACAAAAAAAGTCCCACGTAGTTCTTGGAAACATTAGACAGGTTTTGCTTTGTTTCAGATTTCTTTGCTGTAACCTACTGCACTAGAATTCACCATCCAAGTACTAATAGCTGAAAAATATTTTATCTTTTTAATTAGCGAGGTGCTCCCACCTATTGTGGTGTTATGTATACAATGTCTTTGCCAGGACAAACCCCCCCCCCTCCTTTTGCAATGAGTGCATTTCCCTCATTTCCTAGGAAGAGAATATCTGGCATACACATGTCTTTCTCTGCTCTCCACAAATGTAGACTAACCAACAGTGTCTCTCATGTCTCATGTCCTGCTTCTGCAGGGGAGTGAAAAAGCAGCATGGTGGCTGCTCATCTAGGAATTCCATTTTTTTTTATGTGGTGCCTGTTGCTATTTTCTTCTGTAGGGTACCTTTTGTTTGACATCCCATTCATATATATATATATATATATATATATGAATGGTTTTTCCCTGCTTTCTTTCCCCAATCTACTCTTTATATTTAACCATTTCCATAAGGGTCACTGAATCTTAAAAGATTTTTAGATATCATAGATAGGACTACTATACATACAACCTTTTACAGATACTACATACATACCTGTATGATTCTACTAAAATTTGTGACATTCTACTAAATTCTGCTAAAATTTGTGACATTCATATAGTTGAACTAATGCTGAGAAAAAATAAAAATACATGGTCATCAGACAGCTAGAAATATGGTGATTGTGTCTAGGAATTTCTGATAGTATAGTTGATAAGACAGCAAATTATTTCTCTGATTTTAGTGTTCGCAGTATGTTTGCAGTATGCTCTGACATTAGGTACAAAATTTGAATCATTAATTTCTGAGTACAGTGATAGATTCTCACATCTATAACAAAACTCAGGCTCAAATTTCGATGAATGACATCTCAATTGAAACTAAAACCTTGAAAGGGTAAGAGCATTAAAGAAGGTAGAGGGCTACCAGCACTAGCAGGCACAGATTCACATATTTCTGTTATTCTAATGGCCGAAACGTAATCTTTATTTCATAAGAGACAATTTTGTCTGTAATCTGTTTCAAAGAAGCCAAACAATAGTATTTGTTGCTGTATTCAGTCATTTGTTTCTTGTGGCCCAACCATTTGTTTGTGTTCAGTTTATCTATTTCATATTTCTTGCCTTATAAAAAGTTTTAGCATCTTACATATTATTTCAAACTCCATTTTAAAAAAGATTTTAAGTTCTATTTAAAAAGCAATACTTCCGATCCGCCTCTGTGGCTATTTGTATAGCCCAGGAAATGGTTTAGAATGAACAGGAAACATAAATTTATTACATTACAATCTGCAGTTGGAATTTACCTGACAAATTTAAATACTGACCATGTAGTCCACATTATTTCTTCCTGAACCATGCATTCATCTCATGGATCTCTTCCATATGATGAAATAATGAGGAAGAATGTATGTTCAGTGTTGAATAAATGGGGCAAAAATTTTAATAGAAAACCAAATGGGATTGATGAGATATCCTATGTAGAGCCAGGTGTAGATGTGTGTGCTGCTACTGCCCTGTGGTGGTTCCACCTTTAGGATTGGCTTTTTGTGCTGGATCTGAATGGCAGCTGTTAATTTGCATACATAAAATTGTTGTACTGTCCCTAGACTTGCCTTTTGTGAAATGGGCAGCTATACAAGTTTAATTAGTAAGTAAAAGCAAAGGTTTGGTTAGTATCGGCAGGCATTAATTAGAATTGAGTTTTAAAAATGTAATTTCAATGTGTGTGTATGTGTAATAGGCCTACCAAACTGGGGCTTTATTGACATGATTGACATGAGCCCAGCCTTGGTACACTTAACTCAGAGTAGTGATCTGTGAGGAGCTAGAATCTCATAATTATGCCCTGTCTGTACATATGAGAGGTGCTTTTCCATCAGTAGGAGTTGGCATTCAATCATGCATGGCTGTTTGGGGGTCATAACATGGTAGTCCTCATCATTGACATAATTTTTTTTAACAGTGGTGTAATTTCATGACTAGAATTGTAAAATGTATCACATAATTGCAGATTGTCTGATTTAGTTCTATGATTGATTCTGTATGATAATTAGATATTGCATTAGGTTTAAGTTAGGACTGGAAAAAATCTATTTTTCTGTTTTTTTAGAACTGAAAAAAAGCCCTTGTAACTCCTATCTTACATAATACTAAGTTTAGAAATGTACTGATAAAAGGAACGTGTAATATATGTATTTTTAAATTGTTCATTTAAATGCATATATTTTTATTTTGCACATTAATTTCAGCATCTTCTATTCAGTGCTACTTCTCACAAACATCTAAGGGGTCTATCATTGTTATCAGCATTCTGACGATTTTTCTTTTAAGTACAGCATCTATCATCTTCTAAAGCTTTGAATCACTCAGATTTTCAACACATCTAAATGAAAATGTCTATAAATAGGCTCTTTCCCACAACATGTTTGAACATTTTTACATTCACTTTTCCCACAGCATACATTTACAAAATGGAAGGTTTTTAACCTTAACCTACTTTAATGTTTATTGTAGCATGTTTTTACTTTGAAAAATGTACACTTATTTATATTGGTTATAAAACAAAGCCAACGATGAAGTTATTAGGCGAATTGGATATCCATCTTATTTTTTTACAGAACTGAGTGTTATATATTTGACTGCCCAGGCCATAGAAACAAATGATACATTTCGACTCAAGAATTTTTTTTTTGAAACTCCTCTCTGTAAAATGTAGTTTCAGGCTAAATCTTAATACCACAGCTGAGGCTAAATATGTTGGCTACATTTTGACTGTGGAACTTGAATGTGTGTTTAATTTTTTATGAACAGATTGATGACTCTTCTGCATCTATTTCTCTGGCCCAGCTTACAAAGGTATATACATATATATTTGTCAAATATAACAGAATATATTGTTGCTTGCTTGGTTTTTTGAATGTTTTCTGCTGTGATATTTATACCTTTAATTTCTGTCATAGATGCAAAAAAACTATTAAGTTTAAACATTGGAATTGTGTGTATTTATTAATTACTATCCTGTAAAGAGTAGTTCCCAGTATGGGAAGATAGAAGGGGAGTACCTTATCAGCCTCAACATAATGTTGCAGTTTTATTCATCTTCAAGACACAAAGAAGAAGCACTTCTGAAGCTGTTTTATCATTTCTTTGATATGTTACATTAATTTTGCATTGGAAAAGTAGCACAATTTTAAAGAAGAATTTTAATACTATTTATGGACTCCTAGGATTTCTCTGTGCAACAGTCAGCAGAGAAGTATTTCCCTATCACATGGACACTTTATATGATTATTTGGGGAATCTGCACTCAAAGCCAGTGATAGAGCAATAATTTGCATCAAATAATTTCATCAGTTGTACCCTTGTAGTATATGCAGTGGGCAATAGCTATGCAACTAATTTGTTTGAACACAGACTGTGTAAATGTATCTATAGGAATATACCAATGTGTATGTGTGGCATACTGGCAAATGTGACCTTAAACTGTTGTATCAACTTTGTTTGCAATGAAACTGCTTGCCTTTCTGCTCAGTAATGTGTAATTTTGTCTGGGAAAGCACTAGTGATAACATACCCAAATAAATGGCTGCTCTTTAAAATTTTGTTAGTTAGAAGCAGTATCGCCTTATATTTCATATGTCTTTTTGTGAACAAAGGCTGGAGTTGTATTTTTTCAAAAATAAACTACGTTTTCTAGTTTGGAAATTTTGACATGCGTTTGCGAATATTTAATTTATATCAAGCAAGTCTGGTTTCCATTAGTGCTGTCCTTAAATTTGTCCTTGGTTTTGTAACCTTATGTCAAGTTTATTTTTCTGAGATGTGAAAAAAATGTCCAAGAGCTGTACATTTTAAGTGTCAGGTAGAACTTCAGAGAGTATTTCTGTCAAATGCAGAATATTTTTATATAGTATAAGGCAGTTCAAAACTGTTACTTACTTTAACCTCTTCGGTGCTGATAGTTCTTACATAGAGGGAATGCATTTAACAGTTTTGTTTTATTCCTACTGTGTATTAAATGCCATATTTGAATTTTGGTCTATTCCTACTAATGTTCTGTGCTAATGGATATGTTCTGTAAACCTGTTTGGGTTCAAACAAATTAGCTAAGTATTTGTAAAATAGTTTTCTGTAAATGTGAACAATTTCATAGTTGTTAATTTGCATTGTTAAGAAACGTTATGTATTTTAATCAACTGTTTAATAAAACGTTGAAACTAGCTGTTTGCTTTTGTGGATGAATGTATTAAAAAGTGTGTATGGACGATCTGAATGTTAGGTGATTGGATATCTGAGCAATTAATAGCCAATCCCTTCAACCTTACTTATATCAATATTTAGCGTGCAATGACCCATTTTAACAAGTTTCTATAATTGTTAGCTGTACATCACAACTATGGCTTGCACCATGAAGGGGCTATCATCCTGAAAGTTGTGTGCCCAAAGCATATCGAGTGGCATTAGATCCTACTTGGCAGAAAGTTACTTGTTCAATCTTGTTTACACCTTTCTGGATATGTTAGCTGTATTCCTTCATTTTTACTTTTATAGATACCAGAAGGGGTTTTACAAGTAATTTCCCAACTTTTAAAAATGGTCTTAGATGTCTGAAATGTCAGTTTTCAGGATGATAATTGCTGTTTTAATATTTCTAAATGTAAAATAATGCTGCAAATGGAAACCATGAATTGCACCTTATCATTCCAAAGTAAACCTCTTAAAATTCATGGCTTTTTAATCTATAAGTATTGCAGAAGGCACCTTTCAAAAGATTTAGCTTTAGGCCATTTAAATTTATCCGAAGAAACAGGTACACTTTCACAAGCGTTTGTGTAAAGTACAAATAGCCTGATGCACAAAGTATCCCAGCAAAGAAAATAGCCGGTTTTATTAGTTTAGTGCAACAGGCACATAAACATCATGTAAATGGCATAAGGACTCCCTGGAACATCTTCAGGATAATCTGAGCTGTTTTTGAGACAACTTTAGCTAGCATTGTGCTGCTCTTTACAGGATTGGATGAGTGGTGTTGTCTTTGACTGGATGGCCTTAAATGTGTTTTCTAATGTGTGTTGTCAAATGATTACCTATTGAACAGACCGCCAATCTGGCTGAAGCCAATGCTTCTGAAGAAGATAAAATTAAAGCAATGATGTCACAGTCTGGCCACGAATATGATCCAATCAAGTAAGTCTTCACCATGTCACCCACCAAACCGAAGCAAAAAAGCTAATTTTGGAACAATTTACATAGTTACATTTTTGTTTAAAAAAAAAAAGCAATCTGCAAAGTTGCACACTTCTTTTCTTACGCCTTTTTAGTTACATGAAGAAACCCCTGGGACCACCGCCACCATCATACACTTGCTTTCGTTGTGGAAAACCTGGTCATTACATAAAGATCTGCCCAACCAATGGGGTAAGATTGGCCTTGTCTCAATTGTTGAAGGAGCTTGTCTTTTGTTTCCTGATGACAGCCTAGTCCTATTTTTAAATTCATTGGGGAGAGAGGTTCCCTCACGCTAAGCTAACTAGCTTTGGGGGATACGTAGTTTAGAGGTATTATGGCTGGCAGGATGGGCAAGCAAAGACAACTCATTCAGCAACATCTGTCTATTTTCAGTCCCGGGAGCAAAGGAGGGAGGAGGTAAAGAACTATAAGCTCGAGTATTAGTGGAGGGTGTTACTGGTTGTGTTAAATCTCCTTGTCAATCTCTGGATCTGCCCTCCAAAGGGCAGTAGAATTGTTTGTTGTCTTCTAATGAGAACTGACTTGATTTGAATACAGTTCTGTGTAAATCTACAAAATCTGTCCACTGATTAAAACAATTATGTGTAGATAAAATTGGCAGGAGTTGCAGGAAGTAGATTTTAAACAATGTTTCTGTTGTTTTTTCTCAAAAGGACAAGAACTTTGAGTCTGTTCCCAGGATTAAGAAGAGTACTGGAATTCCACGAAGTTTCATGATGGAAGTGCAGGATCCTAATACTAAGGGTGCCATGCTTACCAACACAGGGAAATATGCTATTCCTACTATTGATGCGTAAGTAATTGAGATCTTTGCAGAACATCCTCATTTAAATTTTTCTGAAAAATAGAAATTGGCAGTCTAGATTGGTTAGATGGTTAGAATTCTTATTCGGTCTTTATAACGTTCTGTTTTTGTTTATTGATTATTATTACTTAGGATCTATACATCTGTGATTATAGGTTCTAGAATCCTGTATCAATTCACTTTTCATCTTTCGCCTTAGTTGAATTTTTTTTGAGGAAGTTAGCAAATTATAGCAGTGATAAATAAGGGCTAATTAATTAGAAATGCATGTTCATGTCAAACAGTTCATAAATGTAAACTTTCCTTGCATAGAAGCTCACGCTCACCTTCCACGCAGGTGAGGAGATGAGACAGGCCCTCAAAGGGTCTTTGTGGCTGGAGGAGGAGAGTGTTTCAGCTTAGGACAAACACCAAAGTTGAAGCCTCCTAGGAATCTTGGTCTTAAAGAAAAGGATGAATTCTCCCTCAGTTCTTTGATTTGCAATTCTACCCTTAGCTCAGGCTTTGGGGCGATAGGTATTTTTGCTGATTACAGAAAGTAGTAGATACAGTGAGTGACTAACCGAAAAATGTGTTGCCAAAGATCCTATTTTGGTTTACTTAATGGTTGTGATATTTGATTAATTCACTTTCATTTCTCTATTTTTTGGACAGTGAGATGACCATCACTTAAATCAATTAATAAATTAATTACTTACTAGTGATTGATAAATGATAATTAATCATAATCAGGTTAGTGCCCAGAAAGCACTTTCCTGCTACTCTCTGGAGAAGTTAATCTCTGTTTTAAGTACCCTCGTACCTTTTGTAATTCATTTGCTCCTGAAATTTTGAACTTTTCGATGATCAATAAGCTGCTGTCTCACTGTCATCCTGGCTCTGCCAAGTTCATTCATATAAAATGATTTTTCATCCAATTAAAATGCAACTTTTAACAGAATTCATGCTTCTGTTAATTTGTCCAGATGGTACAGGAATGTGGAAAAAAAACATTAGGCTATGTCCTCAGCTTTATAGCATGCTTCATACTACTTTTACTTCCACAAGATTTCACGGATGGTTTTTTTTTCCTTTCAGCGAGGCTTATGCCATTGGAAAGAAAGAAAAGCCACCTTTCTTGCCAGAGGAACCATCCTCTTCCTCAGAGGAAGATGACCCTATTCCCGATGAATTGTTGTGTCTGATCTGCAAGGATATAATGACTGATGCTGTGGTGATTCCCTGTTGTGGAAACAGCTACTGTGATGAATGTGAGTTTGTAAGATGCCCAGTTTCTCAGTGTATCACATGGATGGGCCTGTTCTTGAACTGAGCGACAGAGAGCCCGTCCATGTACCTGATAACTTCATGTACGGTTTTCCATACAGAGTATGCATTATTGGAATTTTTAAATTCTTTCCGGTCCAGCAAAATGTTGGAAATAAGTTATTTAAAGATGGTGGGGACTCTGGCAATAGGATATCTCTACAAATACGGGATGAAAATGGAGCAAATTTGGTTTGGAGGAGCAAGCTGGCAAAGGAAAGATGGAGTTTAAAAATGGCTGAATCAGAGTGGAGACTCCAGGACCAAAAAAAAAAAAAAGAAGATAGGATTAAAACCCTTGTAGGAGAAATGATTAGACCATTGCTCAGAATATTGCTGAATATTCCATTCTATTTATTTTGTATTAATGAAATACAAAAGCCAAAAATAATACACATGTTCCGTTCTAAGCCCCCTCCCATCTGGGGCTTCATTGTGCGCATTCGTACATAATACAAGGAGAGGCAACACAAGAGGAGGGCAATTTCTTGCCAGTACCATACTGGTAATTGGTCTGAGCCTTGAAAATTTGTTGTAACTTGTGCTGCCTGGAAGTCTGTTCAGAAGTTTCTGTTGGCACACAGTACAGCAGCCCATGTGCTGGCATGTAAAATCTGATTTTTCAGAGTTATGTCTCTTCTTCAGCCTCCACACTCCACACTTGATTTCCAGGAACAATTCAAAATGCTGGTTTACAAAACCATTCGACTTCATATAGAAGTGGCGTCATAAGTTGTGAAGGCATGCTGTATATGTGCAAATAGAGGTATTGCAAGCTCCCTGCTCAGTGGAGGGGGTCTGTCAACCATTCCCAGTTGTTGGCCATCATCCAAGAAATTCCCCTACAATAGTCACCCTGAACCTCTTTTAATTTTCACTCCTCGATCTGAGTGAAAAATAGAACTGCCCCTTTTAAAGGTGACAAGCTTTTAGATGACACTGTCAAATCTCCCCTCCGTTTTCTCTTGCTCAGCTTCTTGTTTCCAGATTCCATATTATGGTAGATTTCCCCTCAAATCTGTTCTAAATTCTCCACAGTTCTTTTAAACTATGATGCCCAGAACGTATAACTGAGGTTTCCAAGTTCTCCCTGTGATGCCACACTTTAACTTTAGCACCCTTTAGAATTGGTGACTGTTAAAAGTTCTGTGTAACTGTGTGACACTTATCCATCTATGCATAAAGTGGCATGCTCTGGTTATAATATTCTTGCATTTAAAATGGAATTTTCATTTCACTTGCAGGTATCCGAACATCCTTGCTAGAATCAGAGGAACATACCTGTCCAACTTGTCATCAGACAGATGTTTCTCCTGATAATTTAATTGCCAACAAATTTTTACGCCAGGTAAAATATACCTATATTAATCTCTCTGAGGGCACCTCCCCTGCTGTTTTAATTGCTTTACGCTATTCTGAGTGAGAGATTCTATTGAGATTCTATTTGGAGGGGAAATGACCATTAATCTGGTTGATTAGTCTGTGATTTGACAGAATTATCCAGGTGTTTCTCTTCCTGCTATAACAAGACCAAATGAATCTTAAGCTTCTGTACAAAGGTGGGAAACCTATTCTGCTGGTTACTCTGTTTAGAGTGGATAGGTAGATATGTAATTTATTTGGATCACACATTACTCCTGGTTAGGATTAATCTTGGTGGACAGTCTTTTGCTTAGCCTGTTGTGCAAATTCAGTCTGGTTGGACAGTATAAGATGTCGTGTGAACCCAGAAGACTCATTTAATAAGTAACCAAGTGACATAGGCAAGGCAGGTGCAGCCCTTGTCTCTGATAACCAGCAAATGATCCTGGTGAAAGATAGCCATGATGTTATTTCAGACAGTTTTAACTCCTCGCTTGTTTTTCTCTCTTTAGGCTGTAAATAACTTCAAAAATGAAACAGGCTACACTAAAAGGCTCCGCAAGCAGCCCCCCCCACCAAGACCAGCGGTTCAGCGGAATGTGCCTTCTGTGCCGAGGCCAACAGGCTCCAGGCAACAGGATCCTCTTATCCTCCCAGTTACTTCTGCTTCGATTCATGCCACTGCATCTCCCCCCTTATCTTTGATTCCTGGCCAAGCTCCCCTTGCAACAAGCACGTTGGCCATGAACCAGTCTGCCTCCACCTCAGTCAGTGATGTGCCTACAGCAATGTCTCTGGCAATTCATGCTGATAAGCCTGAAGGACCTTTCCGGTAAGTCAACAAGAGCGGGGAGGTGGCATTCCTTCCTGTGTTTATCTCCAGCATGCCTGATATCACACGTCCTCCTGCATCCTTCAGGGTCTTTCTTTTGTGATCTTTCATCCAGTGTGAGAATCTTCATTGGACTCATGATCCCCACAGAGCATACAAAGTATTTTAACATTTCTGCCACTGTGAGATTTCAAATCGGGTAGGATTGTTAAATCCTTGATCAAGAAAGTAGTCTGTCTTCAACTTTGAACCTGTTCCCATTCACTCTTCTTAGAATAATATTGCACAAATGCTTCCATGAATGATTGTGTTTTTGAATTGCAAAGAATGTTGGAGGAAACTAAATTATGCAACCTCCAGGAATTGGATTCAGTTCCTATATTTGCATCCTGCTCTTTCTTAAGACGTAATATGAATTTAAGCTGTACTTAATTCTTGAATCAGTGTTGCGTGTAAGTAAAATACTTTTTTCAGGCTACATTCAGAAGATTCTTAAAATTTTGGTAAACTAGTTACCATTAAATTGATGGTCATTGAAACTGATTTGATCCATGAGCTCTTCCAAATAAATTTTGATTATCAATCCAGAATTCTAAGCCAGCAAGCTGACTAGAATTTTAAAAATCACAATCCCCACACATATGTAAGGTTGAAACATTCTGAGCCATAGGAACTAGTTGAACAGTTTTTGTTTTGAGAGTCCTCTATATATTTTGACAGTTGCATAAATTAAACCATATTTATAAACTTTGTTTTTTCACAACAATTAAAACAAGGGATTAAAATTAAGAAGGACATGTTGGAGATGGGAAAAATTACACTTGCCATTGGGGAGAATTTCTGTAATAAAAAATGTGTTTCTTAGAATGATGTTTTTATTTCAAACTATATCTATTTTGATAACTAATGCACTATTTAAGTAATGGCAGAAACCTTTAGCTTTGTATCATGTGGCAAAGCCAAGGATTAAATATAAAATCTTCCAAGACACAAAGGAATGAGGATGCTTGGGACTGACTGATTGGAAATTGTATTTTGCAACCTGCTGCTTGGTTTGGATGAAAGAGTGGACACCCTGAGAAATAAGAGAATTATAGAATTAGAAGGGTCAGACCTGAGGTTTGGTTTGGTTTTCTGTGGCATGATAAAATTACGGATAATGTAGATCTTAAAAATCATTATATTAGAAGTGCCAGGTTGAGAATTTGAAATAGATATAAACTCAAAAGTGTACCTGAAAATGCCTTTATAGGTCTCATCACAAGAAGCATTTTATAGGAAAAACCCAGGCAAACAGAGATGGTTAATATAATTTTAGAAACTTACAAATGGACTAAGGGTCCAGATAAATTTAAAAAAACATTTGGGAATTGATTTTAAAGAATCCTTCCTGTACAAAAAAGCTTTTGTTTTGAAATCTATAAAAAAGTATAAGACTTTAAAATATTGAATACTAGAGGAAACTAAAGATTATAGTTAAAGGAAAAGAACACTCAAGCTCAAGTTACAATTACAGAATGAAGTAAAATATTTTAACATTGGACACATTGAAATATATTTTTGAACAATGAACTCAGAAGTTAATTTTAAGAGTGTCTGCCTCTCTAGGTAGACTTTGTTTAGAGATGTTAAAGAAGAGGAACAAGCTTTATATTACTAGGTCAAGACTGATTTAAAAGTGGCTTTAAAAATGACCAAGAATGACATGGAAAAAGATGTTATAAACTAACTTGATCAGTTGCTAGGTTTTCAAGTTATACTAGCCAACCACATTTTAATTAATATGTTGTTAGCCAGCTCTTGTGGTAATTTATTGGTTCGTGTATCTTAGAATAGAATAGAATTTTTTTTTTTATTGGCCAAGTGTGATTGGACACACAAGGAATTTGTCTTGGTGCATATGCTCTCAGTGTACATAAAAGAAAAGATACGTTCATCAAGATAACAACATTTACAACACAATTGATGGTCAGTATATCAATATAAATCATAAGGATTGCCAGCAACAAGTTATAGTCATACAGTCATAAGTGGAAAGAGATTGGTGATGGGAACTATGAAACGATTAATAGTAGTGCAGATTCAGTAAATAGTCTGACAGTGTTGAGGGAATTATTTGTTTAGCAGAGTGATGGCCTTCGGGAAAAAACTGTTCTTGTGTCTAGTTGTTCTGGTGTGCAGTGCTCTATAGCGTCGTTTTGAGGGTAGGAGTTGAAACAGTTTATGTCCAGGATGCGAGGGGTCTGTAAATATTTTCACGGCCCTCTTCTTGATTCGTGCAGTATACAGGTCCTCAATGGAAGGCAGGTTGGTAGCAATTATTTTTTCTGCAGTTCTAATTATCCTCTGAAGTCTGTGTTTTTCTTGTTGGGTTGCAGAACCGAACCAGACAGTTATAGAGGTGCAAATGACAGACTCAATAATTCCTCTGTAGAACTGGATCAGCAGCTCCTTGGGCAGTTTGAGCTTACTGAGTTGGCGCAGAAAGAACATTCTTTGTTGTCCTTTTTTAATGATGTTTTTGATGTTAGCTGTCCATTTGAGATCTTGCGATATGATAGAACCCAGAAATTTGAAGGTTTCTACTGTTGATACTGTGTTGTCTAGTATTGTGAGGGGTGGAAGTATGGAAGGGTTTCTCCTAAAGTCTACCACCATTTCTACGGTTTTGAGTGTGTTCAGTTCCAGATTGTTTTGGTTGCACCACAAGGCTAGTCGTTCGACCTCGCGTCTATATGCGAATTCATTATTGTCTCGAATGAGACCAATCACTGTTGTGTCATCTGCGAACTTCAGTAGCTTAACAGATGGATCATTGGAGATGCAGTCATTGGTATACAGAGAGAAGAGAAGTGGGGAGAGCACACAGCCTTGGGGGGCCCCTGTGCTAATTGTACAGGTATTTGATGTGATCTTGCTTAGCTTCATCTGCTGCTTCCTGTTTGTTAGGAAGCTTGTGATCCACTTACAAGTCTGTTACGGTACCTGTAGCTGGTTTAGCTTAGTTAGAAGAATGTCTGGAATGATGGTATTGAATGCTGAACTAAAGTCTACAAAAAGGACCCTTGCATAGGTCTTTGGAGACACAAGATGCTGTAGGATGTAGTGCAGAGCCATATTAACAGCATCATCTCTTGATCTGTTTGCTCAGTATGCAAATTGCAAGGGGTCTAACAGCAGATCCGTGATGGTTTTCAAGTAGGAAAGCACTAGCCTTTCAAAGATTTTCATGACTACAGATGTTAGAGCAACTGGTCTGTAGTCATTCAGTTCCTTGATGGTGGGCTTCTTCGGCACTGGGATGATGGTAGAGCGTTTGAAGCAAGAAGGAACATAACACATCTCTAGTGATTTATTGAAAATATGGGTGAAGATGGGGGCCAATTGGTCAGCACAGACTTTTAAGCAAGAAGGAGTTATCTTGTCTGGGCCTGGAGCTTTTCCTGGCTTTTGTCTGTGAAATAGGTCCTGCACTTCCTTTTCTGTGATCACTAGGGGTTGTGAACCCAATGAAATGGGGTCAGTTGTAGGAGGCTTGGCTGTTGTTGGTGTGTCTGAGATGGGGGTTGTGGAGATAGGTGGCTGTAGTTTCCTTTCAAACCTGCAGTAAAACTCATTCAGGTCATCTGCCAGTTGTTGATTACCTTCAGCCTGGGAAGGAGGTTTGCCATAGCCGGTGATATTTTTAAGAGTTTTCCACATGTTTGCTGGTTCATTTGCTGAAAACTGATTCTTTAGCTTTTCAGAGTAGCTTCTTTTCGCTGCTCTGATCTCCCTTGTTAGTGCATTTCTGGCCTGATTGTACAGCATTTTATCACCTTTTCTTAAAAATTGGACTTAGTAAAATGATAGTTGAGTTTATCTTGTGACATGTCCAATATAGCTGCTTTCTACTCTTCCTAATGGGTGAAAAGTAACTCAGTATTTCAAGACAGGATGAGGTTTAGGGCTCTGTGATATTATAAGACCTGTACATGACCTACTAAATTAAAAGCTACTGGAAGATGGTAAGTTAATGATAGCACAGAGCACCTCCAGTAGAATTTTCCTATCTGTTTATCTTTAAACCTTTTCCTTGGTATAGAAAACATTTCAATCTCTTAATTTTTATTTACTGTATCTGTCACTTTTCCAGCTCTTTGTCTGTGGTGCATAGACCATAGAAATGTATAATTATATAGATGTTATAGCTTCACCTCTGTTGTTAGATGCCTTCCTAGTAATTTATTTATGTGCTCATTAAATATATTTCCCGTTTTTCCTCTTAAGTGCTTGTAATAATGAAGATAACGTTCCTGCTTCCCAATTTTAGCAACAAATAACCTGGAAATCGTTTGTTTCCCTCCAGGGAGGGTGATGGTCTTGGATCAGCTGCTGCTGTTGTGTTGACCTTCGATCACACAAAGCCTTCTTCCTCTTTATCAATGAATACAGTATTGGAAGAGAAGGTAAGCTTTGTTTCTGAATGGAACTGGCTGGTGTATTTTACAGCAGCAGCAGCAGCAATTAATCCCCTTCCGTTTCCTTCCCAAAGGGCCGTCAGGTTCCTGTGCTTGGACAGCCAGCCTTGTCTGGGCAGCTAAGTTCTCATGGGCATTCAATACCCACCATGGGTAAGTTTGCACAGGTTTGATCGTTCTTGTCATATGCATGTGGAGTATCTGCCATCCGTATTGAAAACAACTTCTTCTCCACACAGGTCAGCCAATGAGAGCAAATCCTGTCCGCTCTGCAGCCAATAGGTCAGGCTGGGAGCCGTAAGTATCCTTTCAAAATATATATCTTTGTGTGTGCACACGTGTGTGCGCGTGCGTGTGTGTGTGTGTTCTTAGGCAGCAAGTGTAGAACATAATCATTAAATAGCTGTTTGTATATGCATAGGAAGCATCAGTTGCTACTAAAAGGGCACCAATGTTAGGTAATAAGCAACACTTTAAATCTTTCTCTGGACTAAAATGAGCAAGGAAATGTAACACATTTGTTCATAGTGTGCAGTTGGGTATAAGATTAGAAAAATATCTCAATCATATCAATATTAGAATTTAGCATTTTTGGAGGCAAAATGCTATATTGTCAGCCATAGGCAAAGCCAGAAAACTGAAACCTCTAACTGTTAATTCTAGTTTAGTTAGCCTTGAAAAACTCAAACGTGGTTCTGGAAAGGGAGTTGAGGTGCAGAGTGCAGCAACTACATAACCACAACTGTGGGAAATGGGTAAGAAGCAGAATTTAGCCAACAATGTGCTAGTGTTGATGAGTATAGACCAGTGGTAGTCAACCTGGTCCCTACCGCCCACTAGTGGGCATTCCAGCTTTCATGGTGGGCGGTAAGGGTTTTGTCAAATTATCAAATTATAAATTTTATAAAGTTACTTCCCTACTTTATAAATCACCATTACTGTGGAACCGATGGGCGGTTAGAAAATTTTACTACTACCAGAGATACGAAAGTGGGCGGTAGGTATAAAAAGGTTGACTACCCCTAGTACAGACAGACAAGGACTGTGTTGTGGGGAGGACTCTATCTAAGTCTAGAGAGCTACGGAGGGAGGGCAGCAGAACAGGTTAGTCTATGGTTGAGCTGTAAGACAGCATAGGCCGTGACTGCAGAAGAATGCTCTCTCCGTTTCACGTTCCTCCTCTCTTGCGAACAAAAGACAAGTGTGACACTCAGTGACAACATGTTTTTGGGTTTCTTTAGAAGTTCAAACCGAGGACGCCCGCATAGTGATCGTACACAAAGGACTCAGGCCCCAACACTGCCAGCCTCAACACCAGTCTTTGTGCCCGTGCCTCCACCTCCCCTGTATCCTCCTCCTCCCCACGCACTTCCTCTTCCACCGGGGGTACCTCCACCACAGTTTCCTCCTCAATTTCCACCTGGTCAGCCTCCACCAGCTGGGTACACTGTCCCCCCTCCGGGATACCCCCCGGCTCCAGCAAACATATCAACACCATGGGTACCAACACCAGTACCAACGGCTCACTCAAATACCATCCCAACGACCCAAGCACCTCCTTTATCTAGGGAGGAGTTTTACAGAGAGCAACGGAGACTTAAAGAGGAGTAAGTATTTGGCGCTGGATGAAGTTCCGTTATATTTCATTCTTCTGTTTCAGTAGATGGTTTGGCTGCAGCTGTGCTCAAAATGCGTGTGCTGCGAGCAAACATGACATATAACGTGAGATTTCAGATGTTGGTTTTTCACTACCAGCCTTCAGATCTAAAACCCAGAAACTTGTAACTCTAATAAAATACTATGAAACGTCTTTCAAAAAAGAAAACGATGATTCGCATTTTAGTAATATGTGGCATGCAGTCCTTGTTTGAGTTAGTACTCTTAGTGCCTGCTTTATCAGTACAGAATTGCATTGCAGCACAATGTTTTTCTTATTTTAACAGGGAAAAGAAAAAGTCAAAGCTTGATGAGTTTACAAATGATTTTGCTAAAGAACTGATGGAATATAAAAAAATTCAGAAGGAACGCAGGCGTTCTTATTCCCGGTAATTTTTTAAACGTGTCTATCAAAATTTGTTTATTTAGTGCAGCTGCTTTTATGCCACTTAACTTAAATATAAAACAATACCTAAGTAACCTATGGAAATAGTTTATAATAAACCATATAATATGTATAATATTAATCAACATTCTGATTTTTAAAAATCACAATTATATCCTCTTCATCCCATCTCAATCCCCGAATGTTACATTTTCTTGTACAACGGTCACAGAGTTGGCAGAGAAATTATTCTTGGCAAGAGTCAATTCCAGGGATTCCGTCTGCTGCTGCTGCTGCTGCTTCCAGGTGCCCTCCCCTCACCTGCCATGGGAGGAGCACCTGCTTTGCATCCAGAAGACGGATGGGCAGCCCTTTTCAGCTGGTCTCCTGACTGGGTTAGCTTCTGGTGGGGCAAACTTTTTTTACTTGGTGGGCAGGGTCAGAAGAACCTGAATGAAGGGAGCACTGAGACCTACAGAGGCTTAAGGCAGCCATTTTGGATGTTGTAGTCCCATTTCCTTGTGAACATGAAAGTGTAATGAATGCTTTCAGTCTTTGCAGGACTTAAGGCATCCATGGCGTGCCTCAAATGTCCTGCTAAAAGCAAAGGCCAAAACAGTCTGAGCATTTCTGCCCTGCCCAGTCTGAGGTGCTCAGGAGGCTACAGTGCCCATCCTTCAGCCTGGCCATCTTTAACACTTGCTTTTCCAGGGTCACATGTAGACCAGGCACTCGGGCTACCCTTTATATCATTTTTACCACCCATCTCACCACAATATCAATAGCTCTCTACCCCAGGCTGGGGAAGTGAGGCTCCACCCCCCACCCCCCACTGGATAGACCAAAAAGTGGCTGGGTTCCTCTTCCTGCACTGAGCAGGATGCTTAGGCCGGTCGTCTCTGCTGGTAATGAGGAGCAGTTCATGATGGTGGTGAAAACAGGCATCTCCATTTACCTGCACTGTAACCTTTACCGTCTTCCTCGCCCTGACAGCTGGACAGACAAGGAAAGGCCAGTACCACTCTGGTCTCCACGTGCTCCTCAGCCATTTCTCAGGGAATAGCTACCTTGGAAAAAGAGGCAGGAAGCAAGCAAAAGATGTTGCATGCCCTTCTTATCCCAAGAACAAGGATGCACCCCTGGTGGGCCTCTGCTTGCTGCTGCCTGTGGCCAGGGCTAAATCATGGCTGCTGCTGCTGCTACTGCATTCTCTGCCAGCATCCTGGACTCTCCTCACCATTGCCCAGGAGTTGCATTTAGCCCAGCCCCACTTGTCCCCTTCATAGACATAGGGCTGTCTCCTCTGCTAGGAATCCTCAAGGGCTGCTCCTGCATTCTCCCCCAAGCAGGTCTCTTTCCAGTACAGCCTTTGGAGGCCCCTAATCCCCCTTCATTCTGTATTAATTATAGCAGAAAAACACCAATTAGTAATGGCTAATTTTCTCAGGGACAGAAATTGTTATTTGCAGTCAAATTCTAGCCTGGTCTCTATTAAAAGTAATCTGAGAAGTTATAACCCATGCCAAATTTAAAACAATTTATTGTTTTTCCCCCCCTCTTAAAGCAACTAGCAGTATCATTTCTTGAGAAGTCCAGCTCATTTGAGTGGCATTCACCCAAATTGTCCTGGGGCCTGTCAGACATTTTTGGCCATTTCTCTAGCCTGGTTCTGAGGAACCGAAGCAGCGGTTGTCCGCCTTCCAGGCGTGCAGTGAGGCGGCTTGAGAGCCCAGCCTTACAGGCAACACAGCACTAGAATATTCATAGCAGTTCTGCACAGAGATTAGGAATCTAGTTTGTACATACGCACAGGTGTCCTCTCAAACAATTTTGGACCCTTTGCAAGATTGCTAGACAAAACATTTGTTAATTATCTAACTGATATCCAGCCACAGTCTAGAGAACTGCCGGAGTAGACATTTGGTGAACTCTTTTCTGAAAATTTCAGAATCCTTTCTAAAAACTGGAAAAGACTTATGGGTCGGCTCAAAGTAGTATTAACCTGTTTTTGAATTGTATATAGCTAATGTCAGTGTTTTTAAAAAATACTGCAGAATCATCTTGTCTCTGCGATGCAAGGTAATTTTTACAGAGATCCAGAAGCTACAATTAAAAATTTCTTTTCGTTGTGTTCCAGGTCCAAATCGCCATATAGTGCATCTTCCTACTCAAGAAGTTCCTACACTTACTCCAAGTCAAGATCTGGCTCATCCCGCTCTCGCTCGTACTCTCGGTCCTTCAGCCGCTCCCATTCTCGCTCCTACTCGAGGTCGCCCCCTTACAGCCGGAGGGGCAAAGGCAAGAGCCGTAATTACCGCTCCAGGTCAAGATCACATGGATATCATCGATCAAGGTCTAGGTCACCCCCCTACAGAAGGTATCATTCTCGCTCAAGATCTCCAGCGTACAGAAGCCAGTCCCCGAATAAGAGGCCCGTTCCTCAGGGAGAAGGGGAACGGGAGTATTTTGGTCGCTACCGAGAAATCCCAGTTTATGACATGAAAGCATATTATGGGAGATCCGTGGATATGAGAGACCCCTTTGAGAAGGAGAGATACCGCGATTGGGGGGAGACCTACAGAGAATGGTATGAAAAATACTTTAAGGGCTTCCCAGCTGGAGCTCAACCCAGACCTTTGCTTAACAGAGAGAACTTCTCCCCAGAACGATTTGGCCCTCCTGGACCAAGGAGAGAGAATTCCCCTTACATTCGGGGTCGTAGAGATGATTATCCTGGAGGGCTCGGGCATCGGAACCGAAATCTAGGCGGCGGCTACTCTGAAAAGCTGCCAGGAAGAGAAGGCCACAATATGAAAGACATGTCAAAACTGAAGGACAAAGAAATGGATAATCCTTCAGGAGATACAAAAGGGAATAGACACAAGAAGCACCGGAAAAGACGGAGGGGAGAAGAAGGTGACGGTTTTCCTAGCAATGACTTGTTGGAGGGCTCGCGGAAGCCTGCTTCTGGCGAAGAGGGCAGGCCTGACTCCCTTTTTGTGCCCACAAGCAGGGATGATGCTACTCCTGTCCGGGACGAGCCGATGGAAGCGGATTCAGTTGCCTTTAAGCCCATCTCTGACAAGGAGAGGAAAGAGAAGCCGAAGGGAAGAGTGGAAAAGACGAAGCAGAAAACCTCTGAAGGGGCTGCCACTACAAAGAAGGAGGTGCAAGTCAAACCGGCTAAAGCAGCACCTCAAGAGAAGGCGGAGGCTGACCGTGAAAGATCCCCACGGGTTGAACCTCCTGCCAAAAAGGTGAAGGAAGAATTGCCAAAGGCTGATGGCCCCAAGCCTTCCTCCCAGAAGGACGAGAAGCCTCCAAGCACTCCCCGTAAAGTCCACCCCCGAGGCGCAAAAGAGCATCCGGATACTAAGTCCACCAAGGATGAGAAGGCCAAGAAGGAACATCCCAAGGAAACCAAGCAAGAGAAGCCGTCCAGCAAGGAGGAAAAATCCAAGAAACCCGGCGACAAAACCAAACCAGTAGATGCCAAACCTGAAAAGAGGAAGAGAAAAATGGAGGATAAAGTTGAGAAGGAGCCCGAGACCACATTGCTAAAAGCTTCTAAGCCAGAAGTCGCAGAATCAAAGCCATTGCCAAAGGGGAAAAATGACCCAGAAGCAGAGAAAACAGAGAGGACCCCTGAGAAGGACAAAGCTGTTTTACCAGTTGTTCCTGCAAAGAAGATTAAGCTGAACCGAGAAACGGGCAAAAAGATTGCCAGTGCTGACAATGTCCCTCCAGTGAAAGAAGGCTCAGCCGAGAAGCCTGAGTCGGCAGCGGCGAGCAAAGCGAAGCAAGAGAAGGCCAAGGGGAAGCTGAGGAGAAAAGTGGCGGCAGCTGATGGATCGGGTTCCACGCTGGTCGATTACACCAGGTACTGTGGTTTGCGAGGAAGTTAGTGGTGGTTCCTGCCCATGACTTGTTAAACCTGTCCCCAGCCCTTCCATTAAGCTCCTTCAGATCCTTTTCTTCATAGTTCTGAATTCTTCTGATGGGGCTGAATCCCTTCTCTCGAAAACCCTCTTAATTCTGATACCAGTTAGTTGTCGTTTCCTCCCGACCCATGTAGTCCAGAGATGACACTGGCTTTTTCCTTCATTACTCTCTGGGGTTTTGTTTTTTGTTTTTGGGTCTGGAGGTTTCTTTCCCTTGTATTCCTGATAAACAACAACAACAATAACAACGATAATAATAATGTGAATCGTATTAGATGACCAAACTTGCCCTGGAGGCAAGGAATGGTTGCCTGGAATTTTGACAGTTTTTTCTCAGAACTGTCAGATTTTTAAGGTTAGTTTACCAAGTCACATTCTGCTTCTCTAGAATTAAAACAGTTGAAGATGAAATCAGGCCATTTTATAGAATAAGTTTATTCTATAAAAAAAATATTAAAGCATCTGTGGTAGTTACCAGGACCTTTCCTTACGTTAGGCCATTAGGCAGATGTCTTTTTGGCGAGACAGGGAAACTCATATTGCCACTGCAAAATTAGGAATTGAAATTGCACATTTTGATATCCCCCATAACAAATCTTCGTTTTTGCCTCCTCAGTACAAGCTCTGCTGGAGGCAGTCCAGTGAAAAAGCTGGAAGATAAAGTCGACACCAAGCGGACTGTCATCAAGACTATGGAAGAATACAACAATGACATTACTGCCCCTGCTGAAGATGTCATCATCATGATCCAGGTTCCTCAGTCCAAGTGGGATAAGGATGATTTTGACTCTGAGGAGGAAGAAGAGAATGTTAAGTCTGCACAAGTCCCTTCTGCCATTGGGAAGCCGGCCAGTGTCATAAAGACCGTCAACACAAAGCTGCCCAATCCTGTCAAACAAAACGAGAAGGACCCGGAACCCGTGGAGAGAAATCTAAGAGCCACAAAAGAACCTGGCCGTGAAACTTTGCAGCCTGATCCCAAAACCTCCAAAACAGCGGCATCAAATGAGAAGGGGAAGGCCAAAGACAGGGACCATGCTGCCTCTGACCGAGACCCTTCTGAGAAAAGAAGGAGTGGAGCTCAGCCAGAGAAGGACCGTTCCGAACGCGGGTCAGAGCAAGGAAATGCCAAGAGTGGGTCTTCTCACTCTTCCAGGGACAGCAGATCTTCAGACAAACATGACTCTGCCCATGGATCCGGCACTAAGGACTTTACTCCTAGCCGAGAAAAGAAGTCAGACGGGGACAGCGGCAGAGACCACTCCAGCTCCAAGCGAAGAGAGGAACGAAGTGGGCTCACGCGAAAGAAAGCGTCGCCTTCACGCACCCGGGAACCAGCCCCCTCCGCATCCAAGAGCAAGACCAGGGAGGAGCGAGCGGAGCAGCCCAAGAAGGAAAGCTGGGACTCCAAGCGGAGCAGTTACAGCCCATCCAGGGACCGCAGGCAGAACGACCCCAAGAACGCCTACGACTCCAGGCGTCCAGCAGAACAGTCCAAGGCCCAAGAGAAGGGCTCGGGCAAGGAGAGAGAGAAGCAGCGGCCATCCTCGGAGGCCTGGAGCAGTAAAGAGAGGGGGGCATCTGGAAGCAAGTCTGCATTCAGACGGGGATCCCCAGAAGCCAAGGAGCAAGGAGCTCCCCAGAACGACAAGAATGCCAAGCCAAAGCCTCAGCCAAGCCACACGTCCCGGCTCTCTTCGGACCCGACGCGGGAAACGGACGAGGCGGCTTTTGTCCCAGACTACAACGAAAGCGACAGTGACACCAACGGTTCAACAAAGCAGGACGGCTCCCCAGGGAAAAAACCCAGAGACGGGAAGGAGAAGCCAAAAGAGGCTGCAGCCCCCACTGCCCTGGCCCCGCAGCCCAGCCGGAGCCAGAGCCCCAGCAGCCCCAGTGCCAGCCCCTCGGGAAGCCAAGGCCGGAGCCGCAGCAGCAGCGCCAGCTCTGCGGACAGTCAGGACAGCAAAAAGAAGAGGAAGAAGAAGGACAAGAAGAAGCACAAGAAACACAAGAAACACAAGAAGCATAAGAAACACCCTGGCACCGAGTCAGAAGCCGAGAAGAGCCAAAAACATAAACACAAGAAGAAGAAGTCGAAGAAGAGCAAAGAGAAGGAGAAGGAGAACCCCAAAGCAAAACCTGTCCCGGTCTAGGGGGCAGGACGGACTCAGCCACCGCGATGGCATTTTGTCCTCATGTAAAGTTACCAGAGCCTTGTAAATAGAGCTACAACAGGCCCCGTGCTGCACTTACTGAATTGCTGCTTGATTTGATTTTTACATCAGAGCTTTATAAAAGTGAACATTTTGTACAGATTTGTGAGTTGTGACGATGTAATATGGGAGGAGGAGGAGGGTGGGTAAGTTTTCTTTTAATTTGGGGGGCATTTTATTTTTATCCACCGTTACCTTAGTTTGGGTGGAGTTGACTGTACTGTGAAAAATTTCACACTTTTTTTAATTGCCTGTCGAGAAAAGTAAAAAGGCTGGTATCTGTTTAAAATATCAGCTGGAGGGATTCATTACAGCCCTGTTCTGTTACTTTTGGATGATAAATAAAAAAAGTTCATTGAATCTTTATGTGGTAGTTTTATAGCTCCAGTGTTAATAAAGGAAACGGATAAAAATGTGGCATAACTTCTACACAGTGAGAGATGAACAAACTTTATTGTAGTGGCCTTTAGCAGCTCCATTCCTCAACACGGGGAAGCGAGAAGGAAAGCAGTTGCAATGTGCCTCCTTGTCACCATCCATCCTGGGTTTGGAGTCCTTTCCATGATATGAGAGGGTGGTTTTCTCCCGGAATCCCATGAAGCATTTGTGCCATATATTCCATGTTAAAAAGGAAGGTGCTCTTATGTACAGAAGGGGCTGATAAAAAGATTTGGTGGCCTTCCAAAGTATCAGTCAGGTGAACATTACCTGTCCAACGTTACCTGGCTATGGAATGGGCCTAAAGAAACATCACCAAGAAGAGATCCAAATGCCACCTGCCGCCAGCATGATTCTGCAGCAGTGCTTTGGCCAATTGCTTTTTTTTTTTTTTTTTGCATTTATATCCCGCCCTTCTCCGAAGACTCAGGGCGGCTTACACTATGTTAGCAATAGTCTTCATCCATTTTTATATTATATACAAAGTCAACTTATTGCCCCCAACAATCTGGCTCCTCATTTTACCTAACTTATAAAGGATGGAAGGCTGAGTCAACCTTGGGCCTGGTGGGACTAGAACCTGCAGTACTTGCAAACAGCTGCTGTTAATAACAGACTGTCTTAGCAGTCTGAGCCACCAGAGGCCCTTGAGTGTTCTTCCTCCCCCCCTTGGGAAAGGAGGGCCACCTTACAATGTTCTCTAGGGCAGGGGTCTCCAACCTTGGCAACTTTAAGCCTGGAGGACTTCAACTCCCAGAATTCCCCAGCCAGCAAAACTGGGAGTTGAAGTCCACCAGGCTTAAAGTTGCCAAGGTTGGAGACCCCTGCTCTACGACGTCTTCATTTTTTAAATGAAAGAACCTCTTAGAGCTAACCAGCTTTGGAGACTCAAGTGCTGCAGCTGTACTTCAACTATTTCAGTGAAAATAGAAAGGCCTGCAGCTTTGACCCACTTTGACGCAGCCAAGGAGGACAATAGAAACGAATGAAGATGCTGAGCAGCAGCTCTGTTCCTCTTGGCAGGATTTTGACCAGAGCCCCTCCTGAGTGAAGTCTTGTCCATGACAGAAGCAAAGTGCTGGGAAGGTCACTTTCTTTAGTGGCCAAGAGCCAAGCAATTGCAGGCTGTTGCTGCCATAGGAGTTGGTTTCTGTCTGCAAAAATGGACAGGGTCCAATTGCCAGTCATGGACGGCCCTCCTGAGCTCCGTTTTCACTGGCAGAAGGTTGCAGGAAGCTTGGGCCACCACAGTCGCCCCTAACTTGAGCTGAGCACATCTATCCTGCCCCCCACCTCAAGGTCAAAACACAAACCTGACAGCCCTCAATGAAATCGAGTTTGACACCCCTGACATACAGTATTTAATGGGAGGAGTCCTTGGTGCTCTCTGGGCCTTGGCTGTTTTCTGGCAGATGTTTCATGACCCAGCTAGGTAACACCTTCAGTGTTAGGAGGGAATGGGGTTTGTGGAGGGGAAAGATAAAAGGTTAGGGTGGGGAGAAAGACGGTGGGGTCCTTGGTGCTCTCAGAGCTTGGTTTTTGTCGTGCAGACCTTTCATTACCCAAACTAGGTAACAACATCAGTGCTCCATAGATCAGTATTTGAGGTAGATGTGACACTTCTGGTGTAAGGAGGTCCTCCAGCTCTCCCGAGCCCCCTGGGCGCTTTGCCCCTCAGATCTACAAAGAAAAGAGAATCTGGCTGCATTCCCGTTAGAGAAGGGGAAACTGGCGTTCTCAAGCAGCTGAAACTGACGGTACTCCAAAGTGCTTGGAGATCCTTCCGCATCTGGGAGCCACAGATGCCTGAATGACCTGTCCAAAATGACCAGGGAAGGACAATGGCTTTGAGGGAACAAAACATCTGGAGGACAGAACAGCAGACAGCATCCAATGCCTTTGCACAGCTACTCTGATCAATGGGCTCAACAATAAAATGCAGCAGATAAAGCCAGCAGGAAGCCATGTTCAGGAAGCCATAAATTCTTCTAAAAACATGTGAATGGCACGTTTTTTTGGGCAGAACTGATGTGAATGGCAGGGTAGGAAAGAGAATCCTGCCAGTGCTTGCTGACTCAAAAAGACCATAGAGGTCATCTAATCCAGGGGTCTCCAACCTTGGTCCCTTTAAGACTTGTGGACTTCAACTCCCAGAGTCCCTCAGCCAGCAAAGGCTGAGGGACTCTGGGAGTTGAAGTTCACAAGCCTTAAAGGGACCAAGGTTGGAGACCCCTGATTTAGTCCAATGCCTGCTCTAAAGCCTTTCTGACAGAGGCTCTTCCCTTCAAAGCATCCCCAGCTAGTATTTTGCCTTTGGGGCACTACCAATCCCTGGCTTGCACTTTCAGGGGGCCCCAGACCCCTTTCAGCTGGCCTCTGCAAAACTGGTTCTCTCACATGTCCTATCTTTCTCCCTGTGCAAACATAGTTTTCTTTCCTCCCTGTTCAATCCATCCTTTTCATCAATCTTTTTCTACCCACTCTTCATCTAAACAAATAGACATTCCTTGCATTTTTGCATTATCTGCACACTTTACAAGTATCCACATAATTTCACATAATTTAACAACCAGTTTGCCTAGTGCAGAACTGAAAATGTGAGTGTGCGCCTTCCGCGCTTGTGCGCAACTTAAAACACATGGCGATTTTATGCACGCGGCTTCCAGCACATCTTCTCAGGCAGCTGCGGTGAGTAGAGTGGGCAAGGTGTGGAAATCAGCTGGGCTGGGGCGGGGGGGGGGGCGAGCGAGATATATAGGATGGGATAGCGCCAGGGCGGCTGGGCAGGCCTAGTCGGTGGTCGGAACTACCGATTCACCCGAACTGGTCCAAACCGGCAGCAGTCCATCTCTGCAAGTATCCCCTCAATTCCCACATCCAAATTGAAGACAGAAGAGCATAGAAGTCTTCCAAGGCCACCTGCTGTTTTGCGACTCTCCTGTCTTATTTGACTGCCTTTCTCACATTCTCACTCCTGCCTCTTTCACTCTCCCTGCCCATTTTCCTATTCTGTGCATCCATGTGGAAACATTTGAGGTTTGAGGGGCACCCCTCAAACTACTACTGGCATGTTCATGGTAGTGTGATATGAACCGTTGAGTCTCCATCCTGGCCACTTGCTTCTTCCGTTGGACTCCGCTTTCTTGACGGTCCTTGGCTTCATATTTGGTTCTCAGCTTCTGCCGTCCTTCCTCTTTTGCCCTATGTTAATGTCCATCTGAAGAGCCCAGGGAGATGCTGCCAAAGGCCTCCTCCGAGTTGAAGATGCATCACGTCTCTTCCCAGGAACCTGTCATGAAGAGTGCGCTTTAAGGTTTTAGTTACCACCTTTAAAGCGCTCCATGGCTTAGGGCCTGGGTACTTACGGGACCGCTTGCTGTTTCCACATGCCTCCCACTGACCCGTACGCTCTCACAGAGAGGGACTTCTCAGGGTGCCGTCTGCCAAGCAATGTCGGCTGGCGGCCCCCAGGGGAAGGGCCTTCTCTGTGGGAGCACCTACTCTCTGGAACGAACTTCCCCCCCCGGTTTACGCCAATTACCCGACCTTCGGACCTTTCGCCGGGAATTGAAAACCTATCTATTTATCCAAGCGGGACTGGCCTGAATTTTAAATTTTTAAATTTTAACAATTTTAGTGGGTATTTTAATATGGTCAATTTGACGGTTTTAATTTCGGCCTTTACTGAATAAGTTTTTTAATTGTGATTTTAAGTTTGTATATTTAACTGTTTTAATGTAGGCTGTACACCGCCCTGAGTCTTTCAGGAGAAGGGCGGTATAAAAGTTTAAATAAATAAATAAATAAATAAATAAATAAATAA
This sequence comes from Ahaetulla prasina, assembly GCF_028640845.1. Classification (NCBI taxonomy): domain Eukaryota; kingdom Metazoa; phylum Chordata; class Lepidosauria; order Squamata; family Colubridae; genus Ahaetulla; species Ahaetulla prasina. The sequence goes on from NC_080552.1 coordinate 3,509,043, forward strand.
ATAAATAAATAAATAAATAAATAAATAAATAAATAAATAAGATAGGCAAAGGCATTTTTGCTGAGTCCAAGTTAGGAACTACCATCATTCCTGATGTTAATAAAATAGAATAGAATTTTTTATTGGCCAAGTGTGATTGGACACACAAGGAATCTGTCTTGGTGCATATGCTCTCGGTGTACATAAAAGAAAAGATACCTTCTTCAAGATACAACATTTACAACACAAATGATGGTCATAGGGTACAATTTAACACTTAATGATACAACACTTAATGATAAGCATAGGGTACAAATAAGCAATCAGGAACAATCAATATCCGTATAAATCATAAGGATTACCAGCAACAAGGTTACAGTCATACAGTCATAAGTAGAAAGAGATTGGTGATGGGAACGATGAGAAGATTAATAGTAGTGCAGATTTAGTAAATAGTTTGACAGTGTTGAGGGAATTATTTGTTTAGCAGACTGATGGCATTTGGGAAGAAACTATTCTTGTGTCTAGTTGTTCTGGTGTGCAGTGCTCTATAGCGTCGTTTTGAGGGTAGGAGTTGAAACAGTTTATATCCAGGATGCGAGGGGTCTGTAAATATTTTCACAGCCCTCTTTTTGACTCATGCAGTATACAGGTCCTAAATGGAAGGCAGGTTGGTAGCCATTGTTTTTTCTGCAGTTCTAAAGATCCTCTGAAGTCTGTGTCTGTCTTGTTGGGTTGCAGAACCAAACCAGACAGTTCTAGAGGTGCAGATGACAGACTCAATCATTCCTCTGTAGAACTGGATCAGCAGCTCCTTGGACAGTTTGAGCTTTCTGAGTTGGCGCAGAAAGAACATTCTTTGTTGTGCTTTTTTAATGACATTTTTGATGTTAGCTATCTATTTTAGATCTTGTGATATGGTAGAACCTAGAAATTTAAAGGTCTCTACTGTTGATACTGTGTTGTCTAGTATTGTGAGAGGTGGAAGTATGGGAGGGTTTCTCCTAAAGTCTACCACCATTTCTACGGTTTTGAGTGTGTTCAGTTCCAGATTGTTCCGGTCGCACCACGAGGCTAGTCGTTCAACCTCCCATCTGTATGCGGATTCATCATTGTCTCGAATGAGACCAATCACTGTTGTGTCATCTGCGAACTTTAGTAGTTTAACAGATGGATATTGGTATACAGAGAGAAGTGGAGAGAGCACACAGCCTTGAGTGGGGCCCTGTGCTAATTGTACAAGTATCTGATTGGATTCTGATGTGATTCTGCTTAGCTTCACCTGCTGCTTCCTGTCTGTTAGGAAGCTTATGATCCACTTACAAGTGTGTTTAGGTACCTGTAGCTGGTTTTAACTTATTTGGAAGACTTGTCCTTACTCTTAAAACATCTCCCCCCACCCACCCAACATATACACATTTTTTTTTATTTGAATTTATATCCCGCCCTCAGACGGGATATAACTCAGGGCGGCTTACATTGTGTTAAGCAATAGTCTCATCCATTTGTATATTATATACAAAGTCAACTTTTATTGCCCCCAACAATCTGGGTCCTCATTTTACCTACCTTATAAAAGATGGAAGGCTGAGTCAACCTTGGACCTGGTGGGACTAGAACCTGCAGTAATTGCAAGCTGCTGTGTTAATAACAGACTGCATTAGCCTGTTGAACCACCAGAGGCCCCATGTCACATGTATTTGCTTACATATATATTTATTCCTTCAATAGAATGTTTTTCAGCCACGGCAAAATTATGAAACGGCATTTGCCATACTGGCTAGGGAATTCTGGGAGTTGAAGTCCACACATCTTGAAATTGCCAAGGCTGGAAAGCACACCTATAAACTTATATGGCTGGCTATCAACATGCAACTCTGGACATTTAACAATCGGTAAAGTAACAGGAACCACGAGAAGCAAACTAAAGGGGCGTTTTCACAGAGAATGAAACTCCACAGGCTGCCCCAGTGCCTGGCTGACAGCTTGGAGGAAGAGGCAGCCATGAGTGCCAGGAGGGGCCAGGGCCACCTTAATTCCGGCCAGAGGTTGCTCCATTGGGCCTTATCTGAGAGGGGATGGAAATGGAATTGAGGAAGGAGTAAATTTGTGAAAAGCTTTTCAGTTAACCAATTGATTTTATTTGCTTATATTTGAATATCAATGATGCTTGTAAATATGAAAATAGGCATTCAAGTACCTCTCCTAAAATGGTGCATTTTGTAATTACTTCTAAAGGCATTAGAATCACTGCAGTGTGTTTTTATGATCAAACCATTTCCATTCCTTGTATCAGATTTCTAACCTGGCATCTCCTAGAAGTATTGGAACAACGGCTTCCCAGATTCCCAGGTGTACTGGCCAATACATCCAGGGAAAGCCAGGCTGTAAAACATGGATTTTTAGGAATTAAGCCAATTGTGGCTTTGGAGGAATCACCACATAAATATTTAAATTAGGGTGCGCATCACTGAGAAAAATGAAGCATTATGCCAAGTAAACACTTTTAAAAAATTTTTAAAGTTATTTCCTGCATTTCTGTTCCAGTTTTCTGCTTTTCATCTTCACAGTGCCTCCATGAAGTTTGCTCATCCATTAGCCTTAGAACAGTGGTTCTCAACCTTTATAGTGCTGTGACCCCTTTAATACAATTCCCCATGATGTGGCGACCCCAACCATAAAATTATTTTCATTTTGAATTTATCACGCCTGAAGCCGTATTGGCTAGCGATCTGAACTGCTTGCGATTGCCTTGAGGACGGAGGCATTAAAGCGGAGACTCCTCCCCTATTAAGTTTATTGCGCCTAAAGCCAGATTAGGCTAGCGATTGGGAGTGATTGCAGCTGGCTTGAGAGGGAGACATCAGAGCAAAGATTTCTCTCTTTTTTAATTCATCGTGCCTGAAGCCGAATTTGGCTAGCGACTTGAAGAGCCTGCAGCTGGCTTGTGGAGTCAACCATTGGAGCGAGATTCTTTGACTCGCAAGTATACTTCCCATATTTCTGATGGTCTTAGGCGACCCCTGGCAAATCGTCATTCGACCCACAGGTTGAGAAATGCTGCCTTAGAACCAGGCCTCAGTCCAGCTCAGCGGATGTCCTGGGCTGCTTCCACCTTCTGCCAGCTGACCAAATGCATGGCCCCTCCTACTCCTGTTTCCTATTATTGCTTTTCTCATTCCACACTTGGGAGAGAACAAGGCAAGCCATCCAGAAAGTTGAAGTGGAATAAGAGCCAAAGCAGAGCAGGCTCTCTGGTTTAGTTTGACAAAAGTGGTGTTGTGGATCCACTGACTGAATAAAGGGTTTTTTTCTTTCTCTTTCTTTCTCTCTCTCTCTCTCTCTCTTCCGTCCTTCCTTCTCCTTGAACAAATGGAAATCCCCTCCTCCTGCTGCAAACAAACTGCCTGTCTTTTGAACACCAGAGGAAAATCTAATCACAATTCATATTCCTATCAGTTCTTCCTAGGAACTGGGGAGTGATAAGTTTTATCAGAGAAACAGAAGGCAGCTTTGGACCTCCTTCCTCACATGCAGAGCAAGCCTTGTTGGCTGCTGTTCACTGAATGAAAACAGATAAACCAACCTTGGTTTTGCAGGAACAAATATGCTGTTTCCAGTTCACAAGCAGAGCATCAGGGCAAATACTTTCTTGGTGATTTTTCCCTAGTATCTCATTCTCAAAGATATTCTTCACTGAGGTCCTATTTAGTTATCATGGCAAACCCTAACCCAGAAAATGGTTAATGTCAAGATTATTGTAATGCAGTTTGTGAGGCTTGATAAAACATCAAGCAAAAAAAGAATATTGGCAACACTCAACAGCTGGCCACTTTGCTCGACAATAAATGTGGAAACATCAGATTGTGGTTTTAGTCTGTCTCAACAGGAAGTCTCTGATTACTACCGTTAGGAAAGTGTTGAACCTACTCTGTGCAGAGATCTAATCTGGGAGGAGGCATGCAAGAAACGCTGAATAAATGCCTGCCTGGCACTAAGGAGGAAGAAACTCAATATAACCCCACTTTGCTTGTGTTTGACGCAAGAGGAGGCAGAGAGACACCTGGACTTTCAAGGTACTATTATTAACACTAAAGCAGAGGTGGGTTTTAGCAGGTTCTGACCAGTTCTGAGAACCGGTAGCAGAAATTTTGAGTAGTTCGGAGAACTGGTAGTAAAAATTGAGTTGCCACAGCCCCATATATTCTCTACTTCCCAAGTCCCAGCTGATAGGGAGGAAATGGGGATTTTGCAGTAACCTTCCCCTGGATTGGGGAAGGAATGGAGATTTTACAGTATCCTTCCCCTGCCACACCCACCAAGCCATGCCATACCCACCAAGCCACACCAAACAACTAGTAAAAAATTTTGAGATCCACCACTCTATTAAAGTATAGTTCCATCTTATACCATGTTCTGGGGAATGATGGTAGGTTCCTCTGTAATATGTTACGTTCTTTTTTTGTTTGTTCCAGGACATAGTTTAGTCCAAACCAATCTTAATAAACACAATCAATTCACCTCTTGTATCACTGAAATACTTTTTACGGGAACCACAGGATGTTCACTGATGGTTTCCTCCTTGTAGTGAATGGGAAGAAGGCACCCCCTAGAGGTTTGGAATCAAAATGATTAATCAAAAATAAGCTAGCCAATCAAGATAATGGGCAGAATCCAGCAAAACTCTGAAAACTCAAACTCTGTACAACTAATTTAGAGCAGGAAGTTTCCCCTCCCACTCAAGTGTTTGCCTTCCGTGCTCAGTTTGGCTCCTCCCAGATAAGAAATTGCGCTCCAAATGGGAGAATTGGAAAATCAAATGGAATAGCCCCACCTTCTACTCCCTGGAACAGGGGTCTCCAACCTTGGCAATTTTTAAGACTTGTGGACTTCAACTCCCAGAATCCCTCAGCTGGCTGAGGGATTCTGGGAGTTGAAGTCCACAAGTCTTAAAGTTGCCAAGGTTGGAGACCCCTGCCCTGGAAAGTTGATAAATTAAGGTCTCTCTTGCTTTGGCTTGCATTATAATCATTTATCTTCTCAAATCAAAAGTTTCATTTAATCTCTCATTCACCCCATCCAGTCTGCTAGCTGCTCTGCTTGTAGCCCACCTAGGGATTTTGGAAGTGGATTGACTGCAGCTGGAAAGGATGAAATGGACCCGTCACAAAAAGCAGAACTGGTTGTTCACGTGGGTGACAGCAATGCAGTTCTTCTTGTGTTAGATTTCTCAACTGCTCACTGACAGCATCCTTCTAGAACTCATAAGGGTTAGGAGTTGGCCACACAGTATTCCTCCTGTGGAAGTATAGGGCCCACTGAAGGCTTATGTCATTGGCACATTTCAGAATATACTCTCCTGTGGTTGTGTTCTATTATAGTTGTTTTAATTGTATTTTAATGATGTTGATTGTTCAGATTTGTTATTTAACTGTGTCCATTGCCCAGTCACATATGATAGATAGGGGTAGTCAACGTTTTTATACCTACTGCCTACTTTTGTATCTCTGTTAGTAGAAAAAATTTTCTAACCGCCCCCAGTTCCACAGTAATGGTGATTTATAAAGTATGGAAGTAACTTTACTTTATAAAATTTATAATTTGACAATTTGACAAAACCCCTACCACCCACCATGAAAGCTGGAACGCCCACTAGTGGGCGGTAGGGACCAGGTTGACTACCACTGTGATAGATGAACAGGTATATAAATTGAATAAATATTGCAGTTGTCCCAGTCCTTTGTGAGTGGGCAGTGCAGATAATGGAGGATTAGCAATCCAGTCTGTGCTATGTGCACAGGGACTCATTCTCGTAACGCCTGCATATCAGGTTGCTGGGGAATTCCTGTCAAGTTTATGGATGTCTCCCGAATAAGAATGCAAGGTAGAAACCCAGTTAGACGTTTCCATCCCGATCCAGGCAGCTGATGCGCAGGTCCCTAGAAAATGCCAAACGCCCAGCAACTGCAGGAGATAAAACAACACAGGATCCCACCAAGAGCTCTGTGGTTCTTTACATGCTCAGCCCAGAGTTCTCTCTTCGCGACCTGCCCGGAAAGCATCACAAGGAAGATTAAAGTTGCAAGCAAGGATTTCTCCTGCTTGGGCTGCCGGGTGGGGGGTGTTGGACTAGAGCAGGGGTCTCCAACCTTGGTCCCTTTAAGACTTGTGGACTTCAACTCCCAGAGTCCCTCAGCCAGCAAAGCTGGCTGAGGAACTCTGGGAGTTGAAGTCCACAAGTCTTAAAGGACCAAGGTTGAGACCTGACCAGTTGACCTCAAGGTCCCTTCCAACTCTCTTAAATTTCAGAAGAGTTACTTATATAGGGCTTCCATCTTTCCGGCCCAGAGAAGCCGCTGCTCTCGGCCGGGCAGAACCGACTTCCTGACACCGAACCCCGCGCTGGCTGGGTAGGGGACTGCATTCCCACCCCCCACCCCCCGCTCCGAAGCCCAGGGGGGCGACTCCGGGCTGCTTCCAGGCAACCAGGGACCCTCTCGTAGCCGGGGCGTCCCCTCGGCGGCGGCTCAGGGCCCCCAGGCGTGGGCTCCGGGCCGGGGCTCCCCGCAGGGCCGACAGGAGGGTCCAGCGTCGGCGGCGGCGACCGCTCTGCGTATCTCACCCAAGATTAGGCCGCTTCGTCGGGCAGCGGGAGGGCGCCATCTTGGGGGGGGCGGGCCCTGCGGCCGGAAGTCCTTCCCGGGCGGGGCGGGCCTTCCGGGGTCGGGGCGGGCACTGGCGGGCCTCCTCCGTGAGGGAGGCTGGAAATGGCGGCTGGGCGCGGGGCGCGAGGAGGCGGCCGAGGGCGGCGGCGGCGGCGGCGGCGCCCGCGGACGACGGCGGCGGCCCGGCGGGCCCGCCGAGGGGCCCCCCCGGAGCGGCGCCGGGCCCGGGACCCCGCGCCTAGGAGGCCCGCCCCCCGCGCCAAGCACATGCGGTGAGAGCCCCGCAGAGCGCCCGCTCTGAGGAGAAGGAGGAGGAGGAGGAGGAGGCCCGCGGGGAAGGCGCTCGGGAGCGGCCGGCGGGAAGGGGAGAGCGAGGCCGGCGCCCCGTTCCTCTCCCTCCCCCGGTCGGCGGCCTTTGTCCCGGGGTGCCCCTCCCCCCCCGAAGGCCGCCCCTCCCCCCACCCTCCCTCCCTCCCCGGTGCGGCCCCGTCCGAGCATCCTCGGCCGGCCTTCTTGGGGGGGGGGAGGCGGCGGCCCCGCGGTGCTTCTTTCGTGGCGGGGGGGGGCGTCGTCGGGGCTCGCTCGGCCTCCCTGACGGGCTCTTTTTTTCTCTTGCAGAGTGTGGGAAGCCAAAGCGACCAAAGACGCCGAAAGGAAACCAAGCAGGTGAGGCGAAAGTTTTGCGGGGCTGCGTCGTGTGGGAGACTTGAGGGGGGGAGGGGAGAAGGGGGGGGGAACCAATAACGCGCCGTTTTCTGCCTTCTTTCCTTTCCTTTCTTCTTTTTTTCTCCATCCCTTCGAAGGGCTCTGGGGCCAGGCAAAATACTTTCTTCTTTTTTTTTTGCTACGTGGAAAAGCCGCCTCAGGAATGAATGTCGGGTTTGTTGGTTTGCTGGCGTGTTTTCCCCCCCCCCCCCCCCCCCCACCCCACTCCAACTTTGTCCTGCCAAATAGATTTCCCATCGGCTGCAAAGTCTCTCTCTCTTTCTCTTTTTTTTTTTTTGGGCTGGCCTTGAACTGGACACACAAACCGCATCTTGTGAAGAAAGGAAGATGTATTCCTTGTCTGTAGTCACACATTGAGAGGCAAGTGCTGACCGGCGTTCAAGAGAATTTTGAAGCTGCCCTTTCAGAGCCCTTAGAAAATTGAGTATTTGTTTAAACCAGGGGTCTCCAACCTTGGCAACTTTAAGCCTGGAGGACTGCAACTCCCAGCTTTGCTGGCTGGGGGATTCTGGGGGTTGAAGTCCACAAGTCTTAAAGTTGCCAAGGTTGGAGACCCCTGCCCTGGAAAGTTGATAAATTAAGGTCTCTCTTGCTTTGGCTTGCATTATAATCATTTATCTTCTCAAATCAAAAGTTTCATTTAATCTCTCATTCACCCCATCCAGTCTGCTAGCTGCTCTGCTTGTAGCCCACCTAGGGATTTTGGAAGTGGATTGACTGCAGCTGGAAAGGATGAAATGGACCCGTCACAAAAAGCAGAACTGGTTGTTCACGTGGGTGACAGCAATGCAGTTCTTCTTGTGTTAGATTTCTCAACTGCTCACTGACAGCATCCTTCTAGAACTCATAAGGGTTAGGAGTTGGCCACACAGTATTCCTCCTGTGGAAGTATAGGGCCCACTGAAGGCTTATGTCATTGGCACATTTCAGAATATACTCTCCTGTGGTTGTGTTCTATTATAGTTGTTTTAATTGTATTTTAATGATGTTGATTGTTCAGATTTGTTATTTAACTGTGTCCATTGCCCAGTCACATATGATAGATAGGGTAGTCAACGCTTTTATACCTACTGCCTACTTTTGTATCTCTGTTAGTAGAAAAAATTTTCTAACCGCCCCCAGTTCCACAGTAATGGTGATTTATAAAGTATGGAAGTAACTTTACTTTATAAAATTTATAATTTGACAATTTGACAAAACCCCTACCACCCACCATGAAAGCTGGGCGCCCACTAGTGGGCGGTAGGGACCAGGTTGACTACCACTGTGATAGATGAACAGGTATATAAATTGAATAAATATTGCAGTTGTCCCAGTCCTTTGTGAGTGGGCAGTGCAGATAATGGAGGATTAGCAATCCAGTCTGTGCTATGTGCACAGGGACTCATTCTCGCGCCTGCATATCAGGTTGCTGGGAATTCCTGTCAAGTTTATGGATGTCTCGAATAAGAATGCAAGGTAGAAACCCAGTTAGACGTTTCCATCCGATCCAGGCAGCTGATGCGCAGGTCCCTAGAAAATGCCAAACGCCCAGCAACTGCAGGAGATAAAACAACACAGGATCCCAGCAAGAGCTCTGTGGTTCTTTACATGCTCAGCCCAGAGTTCTCTCTTCGCGACCTGCCCGGAAAGCATCACAAGGAAGAATAAAGTTGCAAGCAAGGATTTCTCCTGCTTGGGCTGCCGGGTGGGGGTGTTGGACTAGGCAGGGGTCTCAACCTTGGTCCCTTTAAGACTTGTGGACTTCAACTCCCAGAGTCCTCAGCCAGCAAAGCTGGCTGAGGAACTCTGGGAGTTGAAGTCTACAAGTCTTAAAGGGACCAAGGTTGGAGACCCCTGGACTAGTTGACCTCCAAGGTCCCTTCCAACTCTCTTAAATTTCAGAAGAGTTACTTATATAGGGCTTCCATCTTTCCGGCCCAGAGAAGCCGCTGCTCTCGGCCGGGGCAGAACCGACTTCCTGACACCGAACCCCGCGCTGGCTGGGTAGGGGACTGCATTCCCACCCCCCCCACCCCCGCTCCGAAGCCCAGAGGGGCGACTCCGGGCTGCTTCCAGGCAACCAGGGACCCTCTCGAAGCTGAGGCGTCCCCTCGGCGGCTGCACAGGGCCACAAGTCGTGGGCTCCGGGCCGGGGCTCCCCCGCAGGGCCGACAGGAGGGTCCAGCGTCGGCGGCGGCGACCGCTCTGCGTATCTCACCCAAGATTAGGCCGCTTCGTCGGGCAGCGGGAGGGCGCAAAATACTTTCTTCTTTTTTTTGCTACGTGGAAAAGCCGCCTCAGGAATGAATGTCGGGTTTGTTGGTTTGCTGGCGTGTTTTCTCTCCCCCACTCCAACTTTGTCCTGCCAAATAGATTTCCCATCGGCTGCAAAGTCTCTCTCTCTTTCTCTTTTTTTTTTTTTTGGGCTGGCCTTGAACTGGACACACAAACCGCATCTTGTGAAGAAAGGAAGATGTATTCCTTGTCTGTAGTCACACATTGAGAGGCATGTGCTGACCGGCGTTCAAGAGAATTTTGAAGCTGCCCTTCCAGAGCCCTTAGAAAATTGAGTATTTGTTTAAACCAGGGGTCTCCAACCTTGGCAACTTTAAGCCTGGAGAACTTCAACCCAGCTTTGCTGGCTGGGGAATTCTGGGGGTTGAAGTCCTCCAGGCTTAAAGTTGCCAACGTTGGAGACCCCTGCCCTGGCAAGTTGATAAATTAAGGTCTCTCTTGCTTTGGCTTGCATTATAATCATTTATCTTCTCAAATCAAAAGTTTCATTTAATCTCTCATTCACCCCATCCAGTCTGCTAGCTGCTCTGCTTGTAGCCCACCTAGGGATTTTGGAAGTGGATTGACTGCAGCTGGAAAGGATGAAATGGACCCGTCACAAAAAGCAGAACTGGTTGTTCACGTGGGTGACAGCAATGCAGTTCTTCTTGTGTTAGATTTCTCAACTGCTCACTGACAGCATCCTTCTAGAACTCATAAGGGTTAGGAGTTGGCCACACAGTATTCCTCCTGTGGAAGTATAGGGCCCACTGAAGGCTTATGTCATTGGCACATTTCAGAATATACTCTCCTGTGGTTGTGTTCTATTATAGTTGTTTTAATTGTATTTTAATGATGTTGATTGTTCAGATTTGTTATTTAACTGTGTCCATTGCCCAGTCACATATGATAGATAGGGTAGTCAACGCTTTTATACCTACTGCCTACTTTTGTATCTCTGTTAGTAGAAAAAATTTTCTAACCGCCCCCAGTTCCACAGTAATGGTGATTTATAAAGTATGGAAGTAACTTTACTTTATAAAATTTATAATTTGACAATTTGACAAAACCCCTACCACCCACCATGAAAGCTGGGCGCCCACTAGTGGGCGGTAGGGACCAGGTTGACTACCACTGTGATAGATGAACAGGTATATAAATTGAATAAATATTGCAGTTGTCCCAGTCCTTTGTGAGTGGGCAGTGCAGATAATGGAGGATTAGCAATCCAGTCTGTGCTATGTGCACAGGGACTCATTCTCGTAACGCCTGCATATCAGGTTGCTGGGGAATTCCTGTCAAGTTTATGGATGTCTCCCGAATAAGAATGCAAGGTAGAAACCCAGTTAGACGTTTCCATCCCGATCCAGGCAGCTGATGCGCAGGTCCCTAGAAAATGCCAAACGCCCAGCAACTGCAGGAGATAAAACAACACAGGATCCCACCAAGAGCTCTGTGGTTCTTTACATGCTCAGCCCAGAGTTCTCTCTTCGCGACCTGCCCGGAAAGCATCACAAGGAAGATTAAAGTTGCAAGCAAGGATTTCTCCTGCTTGGGCTGCCGGGTGGGGGGTGTTGGACTAGAGCAGGGTCTCAACCTTGGTCCCTTTAAGACTTGTGGACTTCAACTCCCAGAGTCCCTCAGCCAGCAAAGCTGGCTGAGGAACTCTGGGAGTTGAAGTCCACAAGTCTTAAAGGGACCAAGGTTGGAGACCCCTGGACTAGTTGACCTCCAAGGTCCCTTCCAACTCTCTTAAATTTCAGAAGAGTTACTTATATAGGGCTTCCATCTTTCCGGCCCAGAGAAGCCGCTGCTCTCGGCCGGGGCAGAACCGACTTCCCGACACCGAACCCCGCGCTGGCTGGGTAGGGGACTGCATTCCCACCCCCCACCCCCCGCTCCGAAGCCCAGAGGGGCGACTCCGGGCTGCTTCCAGGCAACCAGGGACCCTCTCGAAGCCGAGGCGTCCCCTCGGCGGCTGCACAGGGCCACAAGTCGTGGGCTCCGGGCCGGGGCTCCCCCGCAGGGCCGACAGGAGGGTCCAGCGTCGGCGGCGGCGACCGCTCTGCGTATCTCACCCAAGATTAGGCCGCTTCGTCGGGCAGCGGGAGGGCGCCATCTTGGGGGGGGCGGGCCCTGCGGCCGGAAGTCCTTCCCGGGCGGGGCGGGCCTTCCGGGGGCGGGGCGGGCACTGGCGGGCCTCCTCCGTGAGGGAGGCTGGAAATGGCGGCTGGGCGCGGGGCGCGAGGAGGCGGCCGAGGGCGGCGGCGGCGGCGGCGGCGCCCGCGGACGACGGCGGCGACCAGGCGAGCCTGCCGAGGGCCCCAGCGGAGCGGCGCCGGGCCCGGGACCCCGCGCCTAGGAAGCCCGCCCCGCGCCAAGCACATGCGGTGAGAGCCCGCAGAGCGCCCGCTCTGAGGAGAAGGAGGAGGAGGAGGAGGCCCGCGGGAAGGCGCTCGGGAGCAGCCGGCGGGAAGGGAGAGCGAGGCCGGCGCCCGTTCCTCTCCTCCCCGGTCGGCGGCCTTTGTCCCGGGTGCCCCTCCCCGAAGGCCGCCCTCCCCTCCCTCCTCCCCGGTGCGGCCCCGTCCGAGCATCCTCGGCCGGCCTTCTTGGGGAGGCGGCGGCCCGCGGTGCTTCTTTCGTGGCGGGGGCGTCGTCGGGGCTCGCTCGGCCTCCCTGACGGGCTCTTTTTTTCTCTTGCAGAGTGTGGGAAGCCAAAGCGACCAAAGACGCCGAAAGGAAACCAAGCAGGTGAGGCGAAAGTTTTGCGGGGCTGCGTCGTGTGGGAGACTTGAGGGGGGGAGGGGAGAAGGGGGGGGGAACCAATAACGCGCCGTTTTCTGCCTTTTTTCCTTTCCCTTTCTTCTTTTTTTCTCCATCCCTTCGAAGGGCTCTGGGGCCAGGCAAAATACTTTCTTCTTTTTTTTTTGCTACGTGGAAAAGCCGCCTCAGGAATGAATGTCGGGTTTGTTGGTTTGCTGGCGTGTTTTCTCTCCCCCCCCCCCCACTCCAACTTTGTCCTGCCAAATAGATTTCCCATCGGCTGCAAAGTCTCTCTCTCTTTCTCTTTTTTTTTTTTTGGGCTGGCCTTGAACTGGACACACAAACCGCATCTTGTGAAGAAAGGAAGATGTATTCCTTGTCTGTAGTCACACATTGAGAGGCAAGTGCTGACCGGCGTTCAAGAGAATTTTGAAGCTGCCCTTTCAGAGCCCTTAGAAAATTGAGTATTTGTTTAAACCAGGGGTCTCCAACCTTGGCAACTTTAAGCCTGGAGGACTGCAACTCCCAGCTTTGCTGGCTGGGGGATTCTGGGGGTTGAAGTCCTCCAGGCTTAAAGTTGCCAAGGTTGGAGACCCCTGGTTTACAGAGTTCAGTGTGTGTGTGTGTTTTTAAAAAATTGCTTCTGCATAACTGGATTCATTTCAAGGAGTTTTTCCATTGCAAAAGATCTTGTGAGGCGTATTGCTCGTATATGGTCTTCAATCATTGATTATTTTTTTTAATCGAAAATCTAAAAGTTAGGAATTCATTTATATATCCTTCCAAGGTCAATAAAATGAGGACCCAGATTGTTGGGGCCTATAGGCTGACTCTAGGGTTATAGTCTCCAACCTTGGCCTCTTTAAGACTTGTGGACTTCAACTCCTAGAGTTCCTCAGCCAGCTTTGCTGGTTGAGGGACTCTGGGAATTGAAGTCCACAAGTCTTACAAGGACCAAGGTTGGAGACCCCTGCTGTAAAGCATTGTGAAGCGGTATGTAAGTCTTAAGTGCTATTGCTATTGCTATATATACTTCAGATAGTTTAATCCTGAAAATCAGAATAGTAATCTCCCAGCATCTTTAGAGGCTTACACCACATAGCAAAATGAATAACTTTTTAAAAGATCTTCAACTTAATCCTTGTTGAAATTCTAATTCTTCTGATAATAGTAGTTGAGCTTCCTTTCCCTGTTATATTGTTATTTAAAATAGATTAAAAACCAGTGGTGTTTTTATCTTCCTAGTCTTCCTATGCTTTGGGTAGTCTGAAAAATAAGGATGATTCAGTAATTTTAAAATCCAACAAAATGTTTACTGGGCAAAACAGAATTTTGGCAAGAACGGTAACTATTGCTAGCCAGATGTTTTCTATCTTTATTGGGACTAAATAAAGATGATTGATTTCCCTCTTTGTAAATCTGCATTCCTGTTTTTAAAGAGAGCACTTATTTGCTAATCCTGAAAATTATATCTGTCAGAGGTCATAAGCAGGATATATATATAAAATAAATACCACCAGGGAAAGCCTTCCCCATTCCTTATATGAAAAAGAAATAATGTTCCCAGTTATGTTGAATCGGGCATAATGAGGATTCTGCCTGAAGAGTTGTTTGTATATATTCCTCACTCTTTGGAATATATAAAAGCAGGAAGAATATGTTAAAGGCAACTTAAGCGTTTACTGTCAGTACTCAGCATAGTCATGAAGGGCTTATGAAAAACTACTGCGGCAGTAGTGGTTCTGTTTATGTCTGCATGATGTTTTTACTATGCCCCTCGGAATAAAAGCTGATTAATGGGAGTATAATACCTTTTAGACTGGCCTGACTGTTGTACAGGTTTTAGTACAAGTAGTCCTTGACTTATGACCACAGTTGAGCCCAAGACAGTTAAGTGAATTTTATGACCATATTACAAGCTTTCTTGCCTCAGTTGTTAAGCGAATCACTGGAGCTGATAAATGAGTAACCTGGTTGTTAAGTGAATCTGGCTTCCCCAGTGACTTTGCTTGTCAGATGGTCGCAAAAGCTGATCACATGACACCCCCCACCCCTTCCGGACACTGCAAATGTCATAAATATATTTTGTATTGGGGGGGGCTGCTGTAGTTCTAAGTCACTTTTTTCAATGTTCTTGTTGCTTCCAACAATCACTAAATGAATGGTTGTAAGTCAAGAATTACCTCTAGATGGGCTGAAATCCTCTAGTTCATATGCCATGTAGAAAGGTCTGAGTCAGAGGACAGTTGAACCTGTTAACATAGATATTTGTGAGGGGCAATATTTCCAAAGACCACTTTTTAAATCATCTACAACAGCGGCCCCCAAACTTTTGGGTGCCAGGGACCTGTTTTGTAGAGGGTGTTTTTTCTACAGTCTGGGGTGGGGGTGGGGGTGGGGTTTTGAGTGCTGTCTGGATCCTGTGGGCTTTGCTGTACAACCTGGTTTCCTGTACAACCTGGTTTCTGGTGAGCTATGGACCGGTGCCTGGCTGTGGACCAGGAGTTTGGGGATATCTGATCTACAGTATTCCAGTTCGTTTTGATAATGAATCTATAACAGGCCTGGTGAACCAGTATGTGTAGGCAGAGTTGTACAGGAAAAGACAGTCTTTCTTTCCAGTCTTTGAAAGTTTAGCCTGCAACCACCAGTAAAGGGGTCCATCAAGACCAAATCCACAATTTGAGAAATGTACTTAAGTGGATGTTGCCAGATCTCTGCCACTGTACCCTCCCCTGTCACCAAAAAAGCTGGCTTCATTCAGTTGTGAATTATTTCAACAATCAACCAGAAACATGCAACTCTTTGTGCTTGGTATTTGCACCTCTGCCCATCCTATCTTGTTGAGCACTAAGCAAAGGAAAGCCGTGTCCCAAAGGATTGTTCTCTGTTGTGGCTTTGGGCGGTCTTTCATCCCTTCGCTTTAGCTAAACATGTCACATAGTTTTAATTGTACCTTTCTTAATGGGTAAGTAACCTTTGCATATGTGATCCATGCACTAAGCGTTTACCAAATTTTGCCTAAAATATTAAATTGCAGCTTTAACTTTATTGCTTTTAAATTCATTGAATTAGGCCTGAGGTTCAGGATGTTGTACCTTTACTGGAGAGAACCAGATCCATACCTACTCTCGGCCAGGAAACTTCCCTTGGTGACTCTAGGTTAGAAATAATTTCTCACAAGGTAGTAGCTGTGGAGCAAAATCAGAGGAAAGAGCTCCTAGAGGAAAGGAAGGGTAAAAACCTAAGGACTCAAAGAAGTTGGTACTATCAATACAGATAGTCCTTGACTTACGATCACAATTGAGCCAAAAAAATTTGTTGCTAAGTGAGACATTTGTTAAGTGAGTTTTGCCCCATTTTATGACCTTTCTTGCCATGGTTGTTAAGTGAATCACTGCAATTATTAAGTTAGTAACACAGTTATTAAGTGAATCTAGCTTCCCCGTTGCCTTTCTTGTTAGAAGATCGCAAAAGGGGATCACATGATCCTGGGACACTGCAACCATCATAAATAGGAGTTAGTTGCCAAGCGGCTGAATTTTGATCACGTGACCTGCAACGGTTGTAAGTGTGTAAAATGATTGTGTTTCTTTTTTTCAGTGCCATTGTAACTTTGAACGGTCAATAAATGAACTGCTACATAAGTCGAGGATTACCTGTAAAAACCTAAGATCACACTGACTAGTTCAAGGTAGCCTTTCTATTACCAGCACTCGTAGGTCCTCTGTTAACATTTTAACCTTCCTGTCTTAGGTGACTGGTGGTTTCTGAGCATACCGTCCCTCGTGGGATTGCATGAAACAAGCCAGATCTGGGTGGGAATGATGGGTACCAAGTTTGGGTATTTAGGATGCTGTCACCAAGCATACTACGTAATATTTTTGAAGTTTGTGAATTAAGTCCATTCTTAGAAATGCATTAATTTTTCAACATTTCTATATACCTTGCCCAGGCAGCTAAGGTCCCAGTAAAATTTAGAAATATTGCAAAAATCAAGAAAAGGTAAAAAAAAAGTCCCTCAAATGTGGGTTAGGGGCAGGATGTAAATTTTTATCTCCAAACAGCCTCTTAAAGCCCTTTTATTTTGCTGGACAGCCGATTTTACTGGGATGGGGCAGTTCTTGGAAAGGCCTGTTTTCAAGTCTCCCCTTGATCTGCTGATGAAAAGGAAGCCAGAATATCTGCTTGTGCAGAAATCAACCGGGAGACTGCATCTAAAACCATGTAATTTTGTTGTTAAGATTTCAGCCCATCCAGTCTTTTGATTGTGGAAGGCAGAAACCTGAAGAAATAAATCTTTTAAGACTTCAAAAGGCAATAACAAGCACCTTGAATTGTATCTAGAAATAAACCAATAACCAGCCTCTAATACTGGTGAAGCAGAGCTGTATCAATTCACTGGTATACAGATCGCTGCGTTTTATACCAAATGTCCCCAGAACGTTTCAGGTCATTGACTGTTGAGGTAACAAGGGTGTGAGTGACTAGTGCTAGTTCTAAAGGCTGCCTACTCTCAGAAGGGGCCAGTTGCATGCCAGCTGACTTAGCTACACTGTCCATTAGCTCTTCTAGTCAGAGCTGTGAGTCGGGAAGTCTCTCAAGTTCCAGACATTCTCCTTCATTGGGAATGCAGCCCAACGTAGAGTGGTTAGGAACGGCACGAACTGTTTCTGCACAAACACTGGAGTGCATTTTCAGCAGGTTTTGTCCCATTCGTATCCTTTCAGTCTCCAGATGCTGCATTAGTACTTCCACAGCATCTCTGCTTGGCCCAGGGTGAAGACACATAAAAGGATGTCATTTCCTTCTTGAAGATACTCTACCCCACCAGCAGCTGACCTTTTTCAACAGTTTTATCTGCGTGTTAAATAACATGGAAGGCAGTGCTGAGCCGTGTAGTACCTTATGCTGGAGTAGCTAAGAGCTCAAGTAATATTGATTGTAATCCTCCATTTAGCGCAGTGTCCCTGAATCTTAACCCTTGTCAGCAGTCCAGAGGAATATCATCGTTTAATGATATTGAACAACTGCAGAGTGAGCCACGTTCCCTCCAGGTCCTGTCAGGACATCCAGCACTGCCCTCCATGTCTGGGCCAAAGCTTAGCTAGGGGAGATCCAAATCCATTTCTTTAAGAACTTCCTTCAGCCCAACCACTTCATCCAACCCCCCAAATTGGAAGGTTGGAAGTTGCATGTTGTGGATGGATTGAGAGATGCAGAGGCTCGCTACTGCCTTTTTCCAGGAGCCCCCACTGTCAAAAAGACATTGATCATCTCCCAAATCCAGGCTTCCTTGATAAGGCAGGTGGGGGGGGAGTGGATCTGGTCCAGAGATGGCTTGGCTCATGCTGCAGAGGACTCTGTCCAATATCAGAGTTCACAAACCCAGTGGGATCCCAAATCACTGCAGGAGGCACTGCCTCAATTAGCTCCATTTTCTTCTGCCCACAATATATGAGTGTTATAGGCCTCCTTTTTCCTCCTCCGTTCTTGTGGATGACTGTCTCTACATACCAGTAACCATAAATCTGGTATAGGGTAATGCTGGGGAAAGAAATTTAAGAGCTTGTGGCGAGCTGGGGAAAGTGTGTTTAGCCTGGAGAGAGAGAGAGAGAGAGTGCGCCAAGGGGATTAACCACTGCTAATCGGCCCAAAGCAATTTGCTGAGAGGGAAATGGCTCCCAGACAGGCTGCTGAGAATGTTTCCTGGCTGTGGGTTCCCACTTGCTGACTCTGGCTCTTGCATGCCTCATTTTTATCCGTACAGCCTCTGCTGCAGATGTGCCACCCAAGACCCTGATTTCTCTCCTGCTTTCTCCAGTTGGCTGGTGGCCACAGCTAGGTGAAGTTAAATAAGGGCATTGCTGCATCCTCTGGTAGAAGTATCAGCCTCACCAATTCTGTTAAACATTTCTTCCTCTTTCGGAGGTGCATGTTTGCAACAGATGAAATCTGGTATGAAAGGGCAGCAATTTAGGTGAAAGTTCTTGAAAGCACCGGTGCCAGTTTTGAGGGAGGAATAAGACTGGATGTTCGAAGAGGCTTCAAGGTCCTTCCCGTTCTGAAACGTTTAAGTTGACGCTTCTCTTTTCTCATGTTTCCTTTTCAACCTGTTGTTCAGAGTTTGGCCTTGAGCTGTGGAGATTGTATAGTTTCCCCTAACTAGATGCCCCCCTCCAAGCATCAGACTGTTTCATTTTAACTACTGTTACTCACATAATCTAATAATACTTTGATTCTTTTAAAATACATATTTAATTTAAATAATATTGATGTCCAACACAGAGTTCTGTCTACTTTTAATTTATTAAAATTGCAACCTACTGAAGTAGGTAGTAGCTAAGGTGGAGTGACAGCATCTGGTCAGGAATTCAAAGGGGGCTCCACTGAGCTTCTGAAGGGAGTCCTCCAGCCCCCTTCAGTCCTCCAGAAAGCCTACTGTCAAATCAGAGCTCTAAGCGGTGTTCCCCCCCCCCCACCCCATTGATCCGGTAAGAAAAATACATGCCTCTGTTTATGCGCAACAACTGTTTGACCTTATGGTCTACATAGTGGGGTGGTGGAATATCTTTAAACCAGCGGTCCTCAACCTTTTTGGCACCAAGGACCGGTTTCGTGAAAAACACTAGCCCTTGCCAGTGGGCCCTCCTTTCTTTCAGAGGTCCCCAATTCCTATTTCTTTGCAAGTTCCATGCTGCTTTGCAGGCTGCTTATCTCTTCCTTCTGCCTCATGCCTGGGTTTTTCCAAGGAATGCCTCTCCCAAGATCTGTCTCTTTCCAGTTATAAACCTGTTGCAGCCAGCTTGCTTGAATCTACATGGCAAATCTCCAACTTGGGACTTCAACTCCCAGAATTCCCCAGCCAGCTTTGGTTTGCTGGGTGGGGAACTCTAGGAGTTGAAATCCACAAGTCTTAAAAGTTGCCAAGTTTGCAGACCCCTGCTTTATAGCCCCATTCACTTTACTGGTTCTTCGGGGTACTGTAGCTATGCGTAGACATCTGCTGTACAAGAGCTAGATCCGTTAAGCCTTGCTTATTCCATTTAAACTGGGGAATCTCTGAGGTGTTGAACTGTGTTTTCCTTCATTTAAGAGGAAAGATGGACAAACAAAGATGGCATTGAAAACCTTTGGGTTCCATTGTAAGCAAAAAGAAGTCTGTGGTTGCTTAAGCTGTATTACATCTTTTTGATTTAGGAACACTTTCTTGCAGTTAAGTGTTTTCTACATTTATGCTAGCCTTATTCTCCTCTTATTCCCCATCACCACTGCATTAAGTCCTGTGGAGTGCTGTGAAAATTTCTCTAGCTATGAAAACTCTCTATAAAACATTCCGATTTTCATGGTCTTCATTTCTTTCAAGAGAGGAGGCTTCCATTGCTAACTTTCCATGCAGAGGACATTGTTAGCATGCGCCTTCCCCCTCCCTCTGGAAACACAATCAGAGAAATTTAAAGTTGAGCTAAAAAGTTTGTGAACCCTTTGGCTTTTCCGTATTTCTGCATATATGAGATCTAAAATGTGATCTGTCCCCACATAAAGCCTAAACATAGACAGAGAAAGCTTGATTAAACAAACGAGACAAAAAACTTTGTTCATTTATTTTTAAGAAAATGTTGGATAACCATCTGACTGAGATGGTTTAGGGTTTCCTGCCTGGGCAGGGGGTTGGACTAGAAGGCCTCCAAGGTCCCTTCCAACTCTGTTGTTATATTATATTATATATCTATTGAGGAAAATGACCCAAAGTTACCTATTTGTGCATAACAAAAGTATTCCTAGAGAATCAATGCATTAATACCGTTTAGAACAGTAAGATGATCTGATCTCTGGAAGCTGTACGTATCAGACTTGCCATAACGTAAGCCTCTAAATAGAAACAATCCTTGAATCCATTTGTTGAGAAAGATATACTTTATTAGAGGTCAAGTGCATTGTAGTACTGCAAATCCCTGCATTCTACTCTTTCCCCCCTTAACTGTCTCATTGCTTCTCCCCCCCCCCCCAAACCAATTAGGCTCAGTCAAGATGTTTTCCTAACACCCCTCCTTCTTCCAGCTGGGTGTCTTGAGGCAGCATCTCAAGCACTTAGTTTTGTTTCCTGAAGCATCCCCCCATCCCGCTTCCTTCCTCCCTCCCTCCCCCCCCACCCTTCATGATAGTCTGCCACAGCAGTGACAGCACAAGCAAGCATAAGGTGGCAGCTGATAGTATGAATAATTTAAAATTAAGGGCCAAAGTAGGTGCTCTCTCTGGCAAGCTGGCCCTACACTAGTTCATCTCCTGGAGTAAGTCACTTCTCTACCCCACAGCCAGCCTGGCACAGTACATATTTTGCACATCAAGGGAGACAGGAGGAGTGCAGCTCAGGCAGGAGCTGACGTGCCTGATGGGAAAGGCTTGCTCCTGGCTCTTGTGCAGGGTGGCAACCTAGCTCTTTGGGTGTGTGAGATTTCCATGCGTGGCTGATGAAAGAGCTGGGTGGCCATGTATTGTGTAGCCTGCAAGGCCCCTAATCCCACAGCCCCGGTGTGTTCCCATGTCATTGAGCTCTGAAAAAGCCTTGCAAGACAATACCCACTTCAACGTTGAATGCCCCTTTCTGCACATTGAGTGGGGAGATCATACAGTGAAAACGACACACACTTTTACAGGTAGTCCTCGACTTACAGCAGGTCATTCAGAGACTGTTGAAAGTTACAACAGCATTGAAAAAAGTGACCGTTTTTCAATTTTAACCGTTGCAGCGTCCCCATTGACACATGAAAAAAATTCAGATGCTTGGCAACTGGTTCATATGTGTGACCCGTTGCAGTGTCCTGGGATCATGTAATCCCCTTTTGGGACCTTCTGACAAGCAAAGTCAATGGGGAAGCCAGATTCATTTAACAACCAGGTTACTGATTTAAAAATTGCAGTGATTCACTTAACAAATGGGGCAAGAAAAGTCATAAAATAGGACACTGAACATTCTGGGCTCAATTGTGGTCATAAGTCGAGGACTACCTGTAATTTAAATTGGCTGGAAAAGCAGGAGCTTGTCAAAAGGATGGCTCCGTTCAGCAGATAGTGTACAATTGGAAGAGTTTTGCGAAAGCAGTTCTTCTAAGGTAGCTAAACCGCATTCTTTCTCTTTTCGCAGTTTGATAAATGAAAATACCCCCCAAAAATGATCCTGTCCCAATACAAATCATTGCTCCAGATTTGTGTTTTATAGGACTTTTAAGTCAAGGCTTGTATGCTTATCTTATATTTCAGTAGGTTGCTATGTGGGGAGAGGGGAGGAGAGTCCTTATCGTGGTTGGATTACTTCCTTGAGACCATCACTGGGGCACATTCCACAGCAACACCTGCTACTCAGTAGACAACTTCACTTCCTTCAGTTTTTGTAGGAATTTGGTTTTAGCTAAAACGGGCAGTTGCTTCTGAGAGTGGATCTCAGATTCTAGCTAGTCCAGGGGAACCTTCCTCTTCCTTCTGGATTAGGGTGCTCAGAGATGGGATGCCCTGGTAAATATTTTCCCTGAATATTATTATCTCCCAGTGTCCCAGAATGTATATACACACAAAGCATCCACATTTCCATAGGACATTTGATATTTTTCATCTTCAGGTGGGTGAATGATGGGTAAAAATTCCACCCTTGGAGATCTTCTCCCAGGGATGGAATTTCCACCTGTCGTTCACAACCATGTAAAGATGAAGAATGTCGAATGTGCTCTGTGAATGTTGTCAACAGGAGACCTAAGTTTCTGGCTGAGTCGTCTGCCTGACAGACTATAACACAGATTGCATCTGTAAGGTTAAGTAAAAATGTGTTTGGTCAAACCATCATGCCCTTGATTGTGCTGAGGGGCTTGGGTTGAATCCTGTAGACCAGGGGTGTCAAACTCAAGGCCCGCAGGCCGGATTCAGCTCACAGGGTGCTTGGCCTGTGGGGCTGCCCTAGAAACAGCGAAGGACCAACCCGCGATACCTCTGTCAGTGAAAACGGAGCTCCATTTTCACTGGCAGAGGGTTGCAGGAGACCATCGCCGGCGGAAATGGAGCTCAGGAGCCTGTTGTCGCTGGCAGAACATTCGGGCCACCACAGCCCCCCCCCCACCCGTGGCGTTGAGCTACAAGTGAGCTACCCACATCATCCTGGCCACCCCCACCCCAGCCCCCCAAGGTCAAACACAATCCTGATGCGGCTGTCAATGAAATCGAATTTGACACCCCTGCAGTAGACTGGCAACTCAAGACCCACAGTAAGGATTTTAGATAAAAACTTGCAGAAGGGAGTGGGAGAGGAGCTTAACAGGATCTATTACATAAGTCAAGGAAAAGCCTTAGCTCATAAATTTTGTTACATCTGCCATAGAGATGTATGAGGATGGTATGAGCACAATGAGCTTGAGCTCTGAGAATGGGAAAGCAAGAGCAGTGTGCCAGATCTCATAGGGACACTGGGGTAATTTCCACACTGTATTGGCTATAGCAGCTGAAGGATATGGGTAGCCATATCTGCACCTGCTTAGAAACTAAAGCGAGTTAATTTAGTAAAAGTGTGGAAAGCATTGGCATTAAAATCAAGAGAGAAACAAGAACAATTCTGTATTATTTTTGCCGTTCATGATAAATCAAGGAGAAGTTGCAAATGCTGCATTCCAAAGCCAAAAAGAAAACGCCAGAGGCTATTAGAATGAAGAAGGATTTTAATTGCTTCAACCTCTTAGAAAACAAACTGAGCAGGGTTCTTCCAGGAAGCACTTCCCTTCTCTGGCTGACAATGCTGCCCTTCAGACAGAAAAGGAAAGTGTAAAAGTATATTAACTGTCAGTGGTTTGATACTAACTGAAGAATAAAATTTAGTAAATGATACGGAAGCACATTAGAAAGAAGGGAAGAAAGCCACAATTGAAGCTTGACCAAAAAGTATGTGCAGCCTTGGTTCATTCAGGGGAATCTGCCACTTCCTCGTGTGGCTTTTTGTCCACTTGAACTCAGCATATGGTCTTCAGTGACTGGAGCAACTTTTGGAGGCTTGGGGGGGGGGAGCGCACAGTTCTTCCACCTTTATTTGGAAATGCTTCTGGGGTTTCTGGGGAAACTAAGGTTTTTGCAGCTAAACTGCAACATTTTGTGTAGTAAATGTATTTTTGAAAACAGTGTTCACGAAGCCTTTGGTTACCCAATAATAATAAT
Organism: Ahaetulla prasina; assembly: GCF_028640845.1. Classification (NCBI taxonomy): domain Eukaryota; kingdom Metazoa; phylum Chordata; class Lepidosauria; order Squamata; family Colubridae; genus Ahaetulla; species Ahaetulla prasina. The sequence goes on from NC_080552.1 coordinate 3,532,622, forward strand.
GACAAAATTAGACTTTAATTACCGATTGGTTTCATGGAAGGCTTACTTTGTTAAAATCGTCTTGTTGGACCCTTTCTATGTGTGCCTGGATGATGCCTCCCCCTTTTTTCCCTGTCCTTGTCTCCCCCTGCATTACGTTCCTGTCAAGTAGAATAGAGCTAAAAGGGACCTTGGAGGTCTTCTAGTCAAACCCCCTGCTGAAGCAGGAGACCTATACCCGTGATTGTGAACCTATGGCACACGTGCCACAGGTGGCACATGGTGGGAATGCGAGCCTTGCCCTAGCTCAGCTCCGGCGTGCATGTGTGGGCCGGCCAGCTGATTTTCGGGCCTTCCGGGCCCACCGGAAGTTGGGAGACGGCTCATTTGCCAATTTCTGGAAGTGCCTCCGGAAGGGTGGAGAAGGCCGTTTTCACCCTCCCCAGGCTCCAAGAAAGCCTCTGGAACCTGGGGAGGGCGAAAAATGGGCCTACCGGGTCCACCATAGCATCTCATGCCAAAAGCTGGGGGAGCGCTGGGGGGTCACGCGCCCGTTTGCAGGGGGCGCATTGAGTTATGGGTATGGGCATGCATGCGAATCCCTCCCCCCGCGCTCCCCCTGCTTTTGGCACGTGATGGCAAAAAGGTTCACCATCACTTCCCTGTATCATTTCAAGCCCTTTCCTCGTTCCACAGACCTTAATCCCCAAATTCTGCTCAGATGCCTTCTCTGAACTTGGATAGTTGATCATACTTGTTTTTAATGTAATGCAACAAATTGGTTTTATAGAAATGAAAGCTCAACAAATAAACTAATATGTCGCTTTTCATTTTTATTAAAAAGTAAAGTTCAGGTCTAATAGGAACATATTACAGGTAGTCCTTGTCTTATGACCACAGTTAGGACCCGATTTTGCATTGATAAGCAAGGCAGTTGTTAGTGAGTCCCATCCAATTTTACTATCTTTTTACCACAGTTGTTCAATGAATCATTACAGTTATTAAGTGGACATTAAATGAATCCAGCTTCTCCCATTGACGTTGCTTGTCAGAAGTCAGCTGGGAAGGTCATAAATGGCGATCACATGACCTTGGGACACTGCAACCATCATAAAGGCATGCCAGTTGCAACTCCCCAAATTTTATTCACACGAACATGGGGATGCCGCAGTGGTCATAAGTGCAAGGAGAGGTCATAAGTTACTTTTTTCAGTGCCATTTTTAACTTCCAATGGTCACTAAATGAGTGTTTGTGAGGACTACCTGTAGTAGTTAGGATATTTTTCCAGAATGCATTCCTAACTTCAGCCCTATCCTCTAGGGAATTGGTGCAAGAGGAGGAAGAACAGTTGATGGAAGAAAAGAGAAAGAGGAAAGACGACAAGAGAAAGAAAGAAGCTGCTCAGAAGAAGGTGAGCGGGAGAGTAAGGTGTTTCATGAAGTGAGGTAGTGCCCTCGGGCTACCGGAATGATGTTCCAGATGTGTGTGTGCTACTTAAGATACTTGCTTAGGGCGTATTAATTTAGAAAAACCCTGAGTACTGTATAATGGGATAGAAATATCACATGACGCCAGAGACACCTTGTGGGAGGGATGGGTGGCATAAAAATTTAATACATAAATAAATAATAAATAAAATTATATACACACGCACTACACACAAACATGTTGTAACAATAATGCTACAGTATACATCACCATAAATAATAGTGATACATTTCTTATCTACACCGTTTTCTGTTAACCAGTAGAATTCATAAGCTTTGGATAGAATGATGCAAAATAAGATTTCATGTGAACCAATATAGGTAATAAAGGCGGATTAGAAATTCACGTAGAATAAAACTATCAAAGGCATGACAGTAATGAAGGCACTTTCCCTCTTATTACTAGTTGTTGGAGAAGTAAATGAGGAGGGGTTTATGTCCTCTGGTATGTGGTAGCATTGCCCTTTCTGCTTGTTTGATTATTGGCAATAAGCATTAGCCTGTGGTGCAGTCATGGCACATGGATTCAACAAGGTAGCATCTTGAACAATAATTGGATCCGGTAAAATTGTTAGCTGTGGTAATTGCCACTCATGGGGACCTACACTCAAAAAGTTTCTTCAATTACAGGGCCTCTGTAGCTCAGACTGATAAGACAGTCTGTTATTAACACAGCTGCTTGCAATTACTGCAGGTTCAAGCCCCACTAGGCCCAAGGTTGACTCAGCCTTCCATCCTTTATAAGGTAGGTAAAATGAGGACCCAGATTGTTGGGGGGCAATAAGTTGACTTTGTATATAATATACAAATGGATGAAGACTATTGCTTGACATAGTGTAAGGCGCCCTGAGTCTTCGGAGAAGGGCGGGATATAAATGCAAATAAAAAAAAAATTGCCTTAAATACAGTGTACCGTATTTTTAAAAAAAATCCCATGACAATTAAGAATTTGACACTTACACGTCTTTTTCTTTATGCCTACTTAGCTAGGGCTTAGATGATGGACTAGGAATAGTCTCTTAATATGTTGGAAACGTTTTGGAAACGTTATAAAAATCAGATGAGACAAAAAAGTAAAATATGTTCATCAAGGTGGTAATTTAAAGTAACCAGTCAAGAGCTTTACTGAGAGAAACCAGTTATATCCTCCCCATTCTCTTTTCTGCCTCCTACTAATTTGAAAAATATCCAGATACCCATTGTCATATTTTTTGTGGTATATGCCTTCCTTTATCAGAAGTATTGTAGAATGCAAAAAGATTTTGTGAAAGTGCATTAGATACAGCATTAGCTTTCTGGTTACCAGGTGGCAATAATGTATTTTTCATTGGGTTTTGCAACAAAAATCAAAAGTATACAATGCATGAAGATAAAGTCAACATTTCTGCTGTTTTTATGTTTCAAGTACGTTTTTGGAAGTTAATTCATTTGTCTACTTCTGTGTCAGGCACATGAAGTCTTGAAAAAGTGTGTCTGACTGTTCCTTATTACTTGCTGATGTAATACTCTTTTTAATCATTTGCTTAACCTTTTTTCTGTTAGTTGACAAATAGCACCTAGCGTGAACTACCTTTGTCATCCTTCTATTGAAAAAATAAAGGGACTTAAGTTCCCATTGTTTCTTTCAGCAGAACATTTTTTAAAAAGAATGCGGGCGGGAGGGGGGGGGTTCCACCAAGCCAGAAGCTAGTTGAAATACTGTAATAGAAAGGTCTGAGGGGGAAACTGTTTTGTTTTGACTTTAGAATATATATTTTTTTTAAAAGCAGTGTAAGGTTACTAAAAGTCTCCCTGAAGCTTATTTATTAGAATCAAACTACAAGTAATCCTTGGACTTACAACTGGTTGCTTAGAGATTGTTCTAACTGTTAAAACAGGCCCTCCAAAAGGTATTTATATCCCTGTTTCAAAGTTATGGCCACTGCAACGTCCCCCCAATTATTTGCCTTTACAACTGTCCACAGAGTTACTACAGCATGCCCCCCTCCCAATCCTCCCCTCCCACCTTACTGGATCCCCACAGGTCTTGCAAGGGTCAGCTTCCCATCCCACTGGGTCCCCCACATTGCTTCCCTCACCCCCGTCACAAATCATTTGCTTACCTTTCGTTCCTTTGGCCTAGGGTGGGAGCAGTTCCTGCACCTGTCCTAACATCCATTTTTACTTGCTGTGGTTGCCAGCGATTGGGCCAAGCCATAAGCATTCCCACCTAGGAAGACCATGCATCGCCCCATCAGCTCTTTGGCTTGAATGGGGAAGTGTTCTGGCAGAAGACCAGGCTGACCTCAGAGAGGGCCACTCTCTAGTTCAGGGGTCTCCAGCTTGGCAACTTTAAGCTTGGCGGACTTCCAACTCCCAGAATCCCCCAGCTTTGCTGGCTGGGGAATTCTGGGAGTTGAAGTCCGCCAGGCTTAAAGTTGCCAAGGTTGGAGACTCCTGCTCTAGTTTATTCTGCAATATTTAGTTTAAAACGCAAGTTCCAGCATGACTTTGTTTAGTTTACTACCTTAAGTTTCCAATAGACTTGATTTTTAGAGCTACATTTTGAGGCATGTGGAAGAACAAATATCGGCTTCTCTTATTGTAGAAATAACTTTTGAGAGCTTTTACTTGAAAGTCCATTGTAATGTGCTGAGTCACTTTCTAAAAAACATTCAGTATTGTTTGCTTATTTCACAATATTTATAGGCTGCCCTATTCCAACCAGACTTTGGTCAGGATATAAGATCAAAACAAACAGAATAAAAAATTATATATAAAAAATTAAAATATTTTTTAAAAAATTAACCACTGTGCATCACGGGTGCCCTTAAAACTAAACAAACTAAAGTTTGAACCAGATTTCTTTGATGTGCTTATAACCCTGCCATCTGCAGGCCCATCTGCACACAAAGGGGGGGAAGCAGAATATTCCACAGAGTAGGGGGTCATCCCTAGGAAGACCTGGTCCAAGACCCATGAACTCTGAAGGGAAGGGGTCCTGCACAGGCCTCTCTTCATTATTCAATCTGATAGGAAGATTTGAATCTAGCAAGAGCTTGCTATTGACCGCTGTGCTGTGCAGGGTTTTAAAGGAATTTACCAGCACTCTGAAGTTGGCTTGGAAGCCAACTGGCAATTATTGCAGTGACTTCAAAGTAGGTATTGTTTTGGCCTGGTGGGGCTGTTTCACCAGGAATATAGCGACACATTTTGTACCAGCTGTATAGATTCCAGGTCAGATGTGGGGGGTGTTAAATTAGCCATCCAACTGAATGGTAATGAGGATGTGGGCAGAGACCCTTTCCATCTACAGTTTTATTTGTGTTTTCAGTAGCAGCCAAGGGTCCCTGTGCTGTGAATCCTTCAGGGAGAGTTCAGCCCCATCAAGAGTCAAATGTGTCTTGGCTACTGGTGACTCTGGACTGGCGGGATTTTATCTAGGTTTCGTTCACTGCCTCCAGATGCTTTCTGGCTCCAATCTTTTCAGGATTTCTGGGCTATCTCTGCCTCAGCCTGGCTTGGCATGTATAACTGGGTGTTATCTGCATATTGATGACACTTCATTCCAGACTCTTGAATGATCTCTCTCAGCAGCTTCATGTAGATGTTAAAATAAACTGGCAGAAAGCACTGGTCCCCAAGGCATTCCACACTGAGGTTTTTAGGGACTCAAGTGTTGATCTCCCATGATCACCAGCTGAGGTAGGAGTGGAACCTCTGCAGGATGGTGCCGCCAATCCCCAGCTCATAAAGCAGTGCAGGAGGATGCTCCGGTTGAGGGTATCAAGACCACCAAGATGGATCCTGACAAGGGTCATCATTTAGTAGACCATTACCCTTAGTATTGCAGAAACAGGCACAACCAACGAGCACAAAAAGCTCAGAATCGTCAAGGAATAGAGCAGCCTTGTCATTTAAATCAGGGGTCTCCAACCTTGGCAACTTTAAGACTTGGGGACTTCTAGAATTCCTCAGCCAGCTTAGCTGAGTCAAAGTCCTTAAGTCTTAAAGTTACTAAGGTTGGAGACCCCTGATTTAAATGAATAAAATCCTGACTGAAAAGGATTCAGATAATCACCTGTTTTGGGTAAGCTTCCCTTCCATGGTCCAGCCTCCTTTGCAACTACCTCATCACTATACATCAGTCATCTGCCACTTGCTACAGTCAGGAAGTTCCTCCTGAGACGCTTGTCATTCTTCCTAGTTTATTATGGTAGCAGTGTTGCATCTTATGATTTATATGGATGTATTTTTACGATGACTATGATCATGCCCACTTATTACTGGTATGTACACTGAGAGCTTATGCAGCAGGGGCAAATTCCTTGTGTGTCCAGTCACACTTGGCCAATAAAGAATTCTTTCTATTCTGTTAGTTTTGATTCTACCTTCTGGGGCAATAGAGAAACAAGTTTGGCTGCTGCTCTTTGTGACAGCCCTTCATTTCTGGTTAGGCATTTCTTAAGAAAGCCAATAATGCCCCTAAATTGGTAGTAGGTCTAGTAGTGATCAAAGTCAGGAAATCAGTAACCAAATTTCCTTTTTTTACTTCACAGGCCACTGAACAAAAAAACAAAGGTAAGTTAGTTGAAATACTACAATTATTTCCCCATAACTGGTGTGTATTCTCTCATTGGGAGCGGGGGGGATGGTTTGACTGCAGATTCTATAAGAGGTAGGATCTGATGGAGGTAGGATCAGATATTTCCAGATGTTCAGCTTTGAGGTCTGAAAAGCACTTGCAGGCAGTTTGTTCTTCCCATCACTTGTCATACTCAGTCTTACTCATTGAGGCCCACAAAGTTAGGAGAGCAAAAGGCAACAAATTCACTGAAGGAAATTCCTTCTCCTAAGCATCTCGTGGTTCATAATCTGCTAGAGAAGTGGAAGGAGAGAGTGGCAGAAATCCAGATGGAAATGCTACCGATTACTCATCAAACATTGTGGCCTGCAGCATTTTAAAAGCCAGAATTTTTTCCCTCGAAGCTAAAAGCCTTGTTTTCAGAAAACCAAAAGGTGAAGTTATGCACTGTATACCAAATTCAATGAGGTGTTTTTCAAGGGTTGTGTTTAAAATCAAACCAAGATTCCATTTCAGTGCATTAGGTCAGAAATAGACAAAAAGGATTAACTCTAATTTTTTGTGTGGAATATATGGATGACTTGGGGGGGAAAGGGAAAGAGAGGCTGCCTAGGAAACAGTCAGACAAGAGAGGCAGGAGCCCCCAGTGGCTTAAAATCAGAGAAAGAAACTTAGGATGAAGCAAAAAGGATGAAGTGGTAGCAGGAGTTTGTACCTTCAAACTTGCAAGATTCTGTTAATGTAGCCATCTAATAACAAAGAATTGGCTCCACTGTTTCTGTTACCTGTCTGGCTTACCCATTCAGGAAGGCTGACAGACTTGAAAAATCCTTTTTCTCATGTACATACACCTGAACTGGAGGGAATCCTTCTCTTTAAATTTCTGAGTTTTCCTTTTCCTTCTCTGTAAACCTGTGCAATAGGTTTAAAAATAGAATCACCCCAGAAGTTTCTTGGTACTTGCTTGGTATTTAAATCAGTTGTGCCCAATGTTATAGCCCTTTTGTCATGATCATTAAGCAAATCACACAGTCAAACAAATCATGTGGCTGTTAAGGGAATCTGGTTTCCCTCATTGACTTCGTTTGTCGCCAGCTCACTTGCGGTTTACATGCCAGTTGCCAAGATTCCAAATTTTGATCAGGTGATTGGGAATGCTGCAATAGTAATAATTGTACAGACAGGTCATAAATCAATTTATTCAGCCCGGTTATACCTTGGATTGGCCATTAAACAAATAGTTGTATGTCAAGGACTACCTGTATCCCTTCACACTTATGATCAGTTTCCTAGTGCCCTACAATCATGTGACATTTGCAACCTTTCCTGCCAGCTTCCCCAGAAAGTTTGGGGAAGCTGAGAAGGAAAGTTTCAAGTCCCTGGGGTCTCTTCCATTCATGCATCTTCCCATCTCCTGTATGTTTGCACCAGCCATTCTCACACCATTCCTGACCTGTGCCGCATACCTCCTTGTTCCCTCTCTGACCTAGCTTATCTGCCTGTGGGCCTGGAACTTGCAACTTCCTACTGGCTTCCCCACTGACTTTGGTTGTGGGAAACAGGCAGAGCCTGGCTAGGTGGCTCAGTGCCTAAGATGCTGAGCTTGTCCATCAGAAAGTTTGGTGGTTCGAATCCCTAGTATAGATCTCCGTGTAAGCAGGGGGTTGGACTAGATGACCTCGAAGGTCCCTTCCAACTTTGTTACTGTTAAGTTGCCTCGCCAAATGTGGGATTTGTTAATTATAGGGACCACTTAGCGACAGAAATTCCAGTCCCAAATGCTGTCATAAGTCAAGGACTATCTGTATCCATAAATCCTAGTAAAAAGATATTCTGGTATCATCTGAGTGTTAATTTTTAAAACTCTGCATCATCATATGTCTCCCAGTTTTTTTTTTCATAAGATTGCCATGCATGGTAAAAAAGCTCCATCGTGCTATTTACATTTCTAACAACAATTAGAAATAACTTTTTATAGTAATGCTATTGTAATTTATAATGTACAGCAATACAAACTAAAAGAAATGAAAAAAAGCTGAAGGTTTTTTTGGAAGTACTTTTATACATGCTAGATAATTTTTCTGGAGTCATGTATCAACAGTGCATCATTTAACACAAATTCTCTATTAAATTATAACATAATTTTAAGTCCTTACGCATATTTTCCTTTTAAAAATATTACTTTTATCAAAGGTTACAATTACAACAGTAAAACTGAATACAAACTAAAAAAAGAAAGAAGAAAAAATAAAAGGTGCAGAAAATAAAGAAAAATAGAGAAATAGAAAAAATATAATAAAAAAAGAAAAGAAATGTGTAAAGAAATGACTTCCCCCTACATCACAAGTATAGACAATTTTAGTAGCTTATTATCTCTTCTCTTTTTTTTTTTTATTGAAAGAGTTTTAAAAAACAAAAACATTTTCCCCCTTTTCCCCCCTCCCTCCCAAAAAAACACACCCCTTCCCCCCTCCCTCCCCCCCCCCCCCGGCTTCCCGGGTCAATCACAAGGTATTGTTATACATAAACCAAACATAGAATAAAATTTTCCCTTCCAATCCAAATAACCACATCCAAAGCTTTTCATCTCCCAACCCCCTCCCCATTACATAAAATAACTTTCTAATTATTCAAAGGCAATCTGATATTTCTTAATCTGATATCTGTTTTGTAGATAATCAATCCATTTTTCCATTCAATTAAATATCTTTCCTGCATATTGTCTTTTAAAAATGCTGAGATTTTAGCCATCTCAGCCAAATTAATAACTTTCAATATCCATTCTTCTATTGTAGGTATCTCTTCTTTCTTCCAGTATTGTCCAATCAACAGTCTTGCTGCTGTTATTAAATTCAGAATCAATTTAGTCTCAATCCCTGTACAATCCGTTATAATTCCCAAAAGGAAAAATTGTGGCAGGAACTTTATCTTCTTCTTCAGTACATTTTGAATAATCCACCAAATTCTTATCCAAAAGACCTTAATTTTCTTGCAAGTCCACCAAATATGAAAATATGTAGCATCATCACAATCACACCTCCAACATTTCGCTTGGATATTAGGATACATACATGATAATTTTTTGGGATCTAAGTGCCATCTATAAAACATCTTATAAAAATTTTCCTTAAATTCTGTGCTTGTGTAAACTTAACATTTCTAACCCAAATTTTCTCCCATGTTTCCAACATTATTGGTTCCTGAATATTCTGTGCCCATTTTATCATACAATCCTTTACCAAATCCTTTTCCTAATCTATTTCAAGCAACACATTATACAATCTCTTTATATGCTCCTGGGTCTGATTTCTAATTTGCTTTATTAAATTTTCCTCCTTTGCATTATACTAATTTTTTGATCTTCTTTCCATCTAGCACTTATTTGCCCATATTGAAACCAAGTATAATTCCTCCCTTCTTCATTTAATACCTGTAATGATTTTAATTGCAATCTACCTCCTTCAGCATACAAAAGTTCTTTATAAGTAATCATTTCCTGTTTCTGTTCTATATTTATATTCTCTATTGCATGTCTAGGGCTCGCCCATATAGGAATCTTGTAATCTAATTTATAGGAATATTTTTTCCAGACCCGCAAAAGAGCACTTCTCAACACATGATTCTTAAAAGCCCTATCCACTTTTTTTTCATAAAATAAGTACGCATGCCATCCATATAACAAGTCATAACCTTCTATATTCAAAATTCTTTCCTCTGTTAAGTTAAACCAGTCACTTATTACTGAAAGGGCTACTGCTTCATAATATAATTTAAAGTTAGGCATTCTTAAACCACCTCTTTCCCGTGAGTCCTGTATTATTTTCATTTTAACCCTCGCCTTTTTACCCTGCCATATAAATTTGTTAATCCCAATCTGCCAATCTTCCAAATTTTTATCCTTTTTAATTATTGGTATCATCTGGAACAGAAACAAAAATCTAGGTAACACATTCATTTTAATAGCCGCAATCCTTCCCAATAGGGATAACTGCAATTTCTTCCAGACACTCATATCATTCTGAACTTTTTGCCATAGCAAGTCATAATTATTCTTATAAAGTTTCTTGTTCGATGAGCTAATATAGACCCCTAAGTATTTAACCTTTTTTACTACCTCAAATCCTGTCATTTCCTCTAGTTTTTGTTTCTGTTGTATAGACATATTTTTAATTATCACTTTTGTTTTATTCTGATTTATTTTAAATCCTGATACCTTTCCATATTTATCAATTACTTCCAACAAAAATCTACTTGAATTTATAGGATTCGTTAACGTAACCACTACATCATCTGCAAAAGCTCTAACTTTATACTCATATTGTCTAATCTTAATTCCCTCTATTTTCGTTAATTCTCGTATTTTATCTAATAATGGTTCCAGAGTCAAAACAAACAATAATGGTGATAAGGGACATCCCTGTCTCGTTCCTTTCGCAATCTTAATAGCTCTTCTCTTAAAATTAATTATCTCTTCTCTTAAATTATCTCTTCTCTTAAAATACAACAAATGATCTCTTTTTCCTCTTAACAAATGCATAAAAACTGTCATTTCAGTCCTGATGTCAGCAGAATCCATTAAGAGATAACATTTCTATTTTAACCTTAACCAAGTAAATCAACTTTATATTCCTTTTTAGTCTAACCAATCTTTAATCCCTTCAAATAACGTCTTAGAATTTGATGTCTTTTTCTTTTCTTTTCTTTGTCCTTTCTCACAAGATCCTTCAAAATGTTAACAAGCCTTTTTTGAAAATTATCCAGGTCACTTTCTTGGTTTGTTATTAGCACGGCCCTTTTAATTATTAAGATGTCAGCAGGTTTCTTGTGTATGTCCAGTATAGTCATTTTTAAGCCTGCCACTTTCAAATCAATCTCAATCATACCAGGTAATACTTATTCCTGTCCCATAATATCTTGCAAATACAGTCTGTCTATGGAGGCAGATATTAACTTCTGTCCATTGTCCCCGACTATCCTTGAAGACAGATGTTAAAATGTTTTGCTTTTTTCTGTATCGGTAAATCAAGTTTTGGTGTTCTTCTTAATCTTTAGTTCCCTCTAGTGTCCAATTTTTAAAGTCTTTTATTTTTTAATTCAAAAGTGAAGCATTTTCCCATGGGAAGGATTTTTTTATAATTCATTCCACACTAGAATGGATTCTTTGTTTTTTTATAGGATGCCACTGTATTTGTGGCTTTGTTCAGATTGTACTGTTATTTTATACCAGGGGTCTTCAAACGTGGCAATTTAAAGAGTTGTTGGCTGTCTGACTGGATGGCTGAGGAATTCTGGGAGTTGAAGTGTTAAAGTTGCTGAGTTTGGAGAGTCCTGTTGTTTTTTTTTACTGTTGGTACCCAGAGAGCATTAAGAGTGGGGTAGCCTAGGGACGCTGTAAAAGTTAACAAGAGGCTTGCAATGGGGCAGGGTTAGGGTTAGGGTCAGTTGCATCTTCCACGTAATCAATTCTTGTGAGCTTCCTGATTGCTTCCTGTCCTGCCAGTTGAAACCGGCAGTGATAATCCTGTTTGTTTGCTTATAAAATCCGGTGTCATCCTCAACTAGATTAAATTCTCAGGGAGTCTTGGATTTTTCCAGTTGCCTTTGTTGTTGTTTTTTTCTCGTCACAAGAATTCCAATCTGCAAGGCTAGAAAAGGTTTAAGTATCTGTTGGCTTGGCTGTTCTGCTTTTCTGCTGGGGAGGGCTGGGCAAGATGCCCTTCTTCCTTTTTTCACGCAACATTTACACTGAACAAACTTAACATTTTCACTCCTTCCCCCCCCCCCCAGGGTATGGGGGTGACATCACAGCGCAGCTTATGGGTTCCTTCCCAGAGGCCCTTAGTTTCAGTTAAAGAGCTTACAAATGTTTTATGGTTGATAGAGCAGAAATCTTGTCCTTCATCATATGAACTGAATCCAGCTAAACTGTTTTCCTTCATTAGTTAGCTTAATTCTCCCTTGTGCTTCCTAGAAAATGTGCTTGATGTATAAGAAGTATGTTGTATTGCAAAAATTGAAGGGGGGATGTTTCAAATTTGAAGTGCTTTGAACTTGAAGTGTTCTGCTTTAAGTCCAAAACAGTCTTGAGTTCAGAGTGGTTGATTCCTACCTTACCACCGTGTGGTTTCCCCCATCTTCCAGCCGGTTTGGAAGTATTCTGCCTTTCAAGCTCAATAGCGTTTCTGTAACAGTAAGAGAAGAGGTGTTATCAGCCTGAAACGGGGCAGGGCATGCTCTCGCCTTTGTACCATCACCTTGTGGTGATTATTTGTTTAACATGAATAGATGCTTTTCAGTCGAGAACCGAGGAGATTGATCTTGCAAAGGCATTCAGCTGAAGATACGTAGTATGTTCATCAGCTCTCTGAATAGTCTTCATTTCAAATATGTCCATATATTTCTAGTCGATAGTTGAACTGAGCCTTAATACAGCAAAATTTAACGTTTTTGTTTTTCTTACGTGAGAGCTGAGCAAAAATTAGAACTGTTTGCAAAATGCATACTTTCTGGAAAATAAGTATGAGCCCTTTGCCTAAGAAAAACACTTTCCTTAAAACTGGATCAGTTTCCTTTCTCTGGATTGATGCTAAAATACCTGGAAAACCTTTCACCCTCATCATTTTGCTCGTAGCAGAGTCTTTAGTGTTGTGAAGTGGCGGGTCTTTTCTTTTTTCTCTCTCCCCTTTGTGCTAAGCAAAAAGGCTTCCCCAGTGCTGAGTGGAGTTTGCCCTTTGGGGGAGGTTTTGTGGCTCACCATTTGATGCCATTTGAAGGCTGAGCGCTTGTCGGGCCATTCCTTAGAGCAGCACCCGAGCCATGTTTTAAAAGTGGCAATAAGAGGGCAAATGGTTAAATGAGCATTATTTCATCTTGTGCAATAAAGGGATTTAGTTTCTGGTCGTATTAGGAGGATGGGTCTTCGTCAGGTGACAAACGACCAGATCCTGTCTTTAGTGAAGTTGGTCAAATAATTGAAAGTTAGGACCAGATGCTCCTAAAAAATCCCTGCTTGTATTAAAGTGGAAAACTAGGAAATCTTGCACAAGGTTCTGATGTGACCAATATATCTGATCATGCAAGCATCAAAGTGAGATCAGTCAAGAGAGTAAGCAGGTTAATAATCCTTTGAAGTTGTTACTGAAGCCTAATTTGCCCTGAAAGTACTCGGGGCAGAATTTTGGCTGCTAGCCCATTTCTTTTAGTTGGCAGTGGTGTTATGAATCTTTGCAGATATTCTGCCTCTGGGATGAAGATCCCATTAAGAGAAACATTTTCCTTTTTTCCCCGTAATAAATAAAATGGAAGCTCTCTAAAATCAAAGCAAACTGAAAAGCAGACGGTGCAGGCTTTCCTGATAGTGTCCATTCACAAATATTGTGTTGGGGAGGACATTCTCACACTGATAACACTTTGTCTTTGTTCTCTGTGAGAAATAAAATGGAACTTCCCTGCGGCTCCCTTGATCTGCAGACGTCTGGTTTCCTGCTTCAGAAAAGATTCTGACCAAGCTAATGGAATACTGTCCCTCTTGCATCAAATTGCTATTGGTGTTGGTGTTGGTTTTCTTTAAATGTTTATCACCTTGCCTTCCCCCCCTCCCCCCACACCATCTGCAACTCCAGGCACTAAACATACCAATAAAGACTGCTTCTTCCTCCTCCTTTCCCCACAACAGCAACCCTAGTGAGGTGACTAGAATTCACAGTCTCCTGATTTTTAGGCCAGCACCTTAACCACACTGTTGCAATACATATTAATGCAGCGGTCCCCAACCTTTCTGGCTCCACGGACCTACGGGCGTTGCGGGTTGGTTTCTTACACGTCACCTAGATCCCACGGATATGCAAAGGAAGCTTCACGAGCTCACCTACCGCTTGCCTGGCCCGGTTCCCATATTAATAGCCATTGATATATGTAGACTTGTCCACTAACAGGTGAAGCACCATTTCCTGAGCCACTAGTTGGTGATCAAGATCCTTACATGCAGTCCTCTACTTAAGACCATAATTGGGACCAGAATGTTGGTTATAAGTCATTGCAGACAGAAGTTGAGGCACCGGGTGACCAGACCCAGTTTTTACAATGGTTGTTAAGCAAATCGTGCAGTCAAAAATCTGAATCCACTCTCCCAAATAGTGGGGGGGGGTTTTTTGCCAGAAAACAGCAAAAAAAGTTGCATGTTATGTTTACAAGACCACAGGACATTGTAGCCACTCGTAAAAGTGAGCCAGTTTTCAAATGCCCAATCATGTGACTGCAGGAGGCGGATGTTTTGCTCTAGCCGGAAATGCTTTACAGACCATCAATCCCCCTTTCCCAGGCCATTGTTGTGACTTCAGCCAGTCATTAAATGGTCATTGGTAAGTCAAGGACTGTCCATGGGATCCATTCGATGCCACAGACCTGGCAATATTTCTAGCTTGCAGAATTATTCTGAAGGAATCTGGTGGCACCTTTTTTGATTCACAAATTTTATTAAAAGGCACGAGTTTCACGAGTTGATAAAAATGCTACCAGATTCGTGATTTTTTTATTTTTATTTTTGCTACTACAGACTTGCACAGCTCTACTTCTCCCTCTGGAATTATTCTGAGTAGAAGTGAATCATTAGCTGGAAGAGTAGTGCAAACGATTAAATACCCCTTTCTGTGTTCAGAAAGGATTAACTCAATAAACCTGCAAAGCTTAAGGCATAGCTTTTTAATTTCCTCCTTTGTCAGTAAACAGCAGAAGAGTTCCTCACCATCAGTGTTGTTCTATCTCAGCTGGCTCTGAGCTACCCCTCCTTGCTCCAGAATAGCAGCATTTGGAGTAGGCTGCTTGCTTAACATTAATCAACAGATTAAAGTGATAATAGATTTAAAGAGATTGATCCATGTAAAATATGATTGGGGGGAAAACCATTAAACTCACTGCAGTGCAACTTGACTCATTTTTTACTCCGTTTCAGTCTTGCCTCCAAATTCTGCCAGAGATAAAAATGGGTGTATTCTCTGCCATTCAAGAGCATTCGCCACTTGCTTCCCTATGGCTCTTAGGGTGACAGAAATTTTCTTCCGTCTTTATACATGTGGCTCCTTTGATTTCTCTTCCTTCAGTGTCTTCCCCTTTCCACTTGTCTCTCCTCAACCAGAGATTCTCATTTTGCAGTTTGAGTCCAGAGAAGTGAGTCAGAGGCAGCCACAGTTCACCCATTCCTGCATTTCCCCAGGTGCCCTTTTCCGTGCTTTCCTGGGGCTCTTCCAAGATGAAATATCGGCATATGGCCAGATTGCTGCCTATTCCTTTCTCGCTCCACCGGAAAGGAAGAGCAGGAACTGGTACCATTGCACTGCACCTGGCCTTCTGAAATGCTCTAAAACAGGGGTCTCCAACCTTGGCAACTTTCAGCCTGGCGGACTTCAACTCCCAGAATTCCTCAGCCAGCTTTGCTGGGGAATTCTGGGAGTTGAAATCCGCCAGGCTTAAAGTTGCCAAGGTTGGAGACCCCTCCTCTAAAGGACTCCACGCTTCTACTTAAGCCACCAGGATGTACTTCAGCTTGGAGAAAGTGCTTGTGAGCTCCTGTCTCTGTCCATCCTAAGAGGACACCATAATCGCTTCATAAAGCGATGGCTCCGCCAGGCAATTTCCATTTACAAGGTCATACCCAGGAGCAGCCTTCTGCCTTCAGAGTGGACCTGAACATTCCTGATCCGCCTTTTGCCAGGACTTGCCGCTCTGGGTAGTGCAGGGAAAACTTGGAGCTTTTGGCCAAAGCTTCACCAGTCCAGTGAAGGACTGCTTTTTTTTTTTTTTTTGCTGGAAGCTTCTGAGTCCTGTTTCTTTGTTCTCTGAATGAAGTGCATGTCGATACATTGGGTAAACATGTCAATTTTGAGCATTTCTTAACTTCTGATAGTCATGCTTTTTTTATTTTTTTATTTTTTTAATTGAAAAGGTTTTACAACAACAATTAAATTTTCCCCTCCTTCCCCCCTCCCTCCAAAACCCCCCTCCCCCCCGACTTCCCGGAGCAAACACAAGGTATAGTTCAATAAACAAACAGTCATACATTAAATTTTTAAAATCTAACACAATTATAATCCTTCTCTCTCACATAACCTGACTTCTTCCATTAAAATCAAAAACAACGTCCTTCATTCAAAGGCAATCTGAAATTTCTTAATCTGATATCTATTTTGAATATAATCAATCCAATTCTTCCATTCATTTAGATATTTTTCTTGAGTACTGTCTTTCAAGAAGGCTGAGATTTTAGCCATCTCAGCCAAATTGGAAACTTTCAATATCCATTCTTCTATTGTGGGTAAATCTTTTTTCTTCCAATATTGTCCAATCAACAGTCTTGCTGCTGTTATTAAGTTCAAAATCAAGTTAGTCTCAATCACTGTACAGTCCGTTGTGATTCCCAAAAGGAAAAATTGTGGTAGGAACTTTATCTTCTTCTTCAGAACATTCTGCATAATCCACCAAATTCTTATCCAGAAAGACTTAATTTTCTTACAAGTCCACCATACATGAAAATATGTAGCATCATCACAATTACATCTCCAACATTTCGCTTGCATATCTGGATACATACATGATAATTTCTTAGGATCTAAATGCCATCTATAAAACATCTTATAAAAATTTTCCCTTAAATTCTGCGCTATGTAAATTTAACATTTCTAACCCAAATTTTTTCCCATGTTTCCAACATTATTGGTTCTTGAATATTCTGTGCCCATTTTATCATACAATCCTTTATTAAATCTCTTTCAGAATCTATTTCTATCAACACAGTATACAATCTCTTTATATGCCCCTGAGTTTGATTTCTAATTTGTTTAACCAGATTTTCTTCATTTTGAATGATACCAATTTTCTGATCTTCTTTCCATCTAGCCTTTAACTGTCCATATTGAAACCAAGTATAATTCCTCCCTTCTTCTTTTAATGTCTCCAAAGATTTTAGTTGTAAATTTCCCCTCTCATTATGTAAAAGATCTTTATAAGTAATCATTTCTTGTTCCTGTTCTATATTTATATTCTCTACTGCATGCTGAGGACTTGCCCATATAGGAATTTTATAATTTAACTTATAATATTTTTTCCAGACATGCAGAAGAGAAATTCTCAACACATGATTCTTAAAAGCTTTGTCTACTTTCTTATCATACAATAAATATGCATGCCAACCATATAATAAATCATAACCTTCTATATTCAAAATCCTTTCCTCCGTCAAATTAAACCAATCACTTATTACCGAAAGAACAACTGCTTCATAATACAGTTTTAAATTAGGCATTTTTAATCCTCCTCTTTCCCGTGTATCTTGCATTATTTTCATTTTGACTCTCGCTTTTTTCCCTTCCCATATAAATTTATTAATTCCAATCTGCCATTCTTCCAAATTTTTGTCTTTCTTAATTATTGGTATCATCTGAAACAAGAACAAGAATTTAGGCAAAACATTCATTTTTATAGCTGCTATTCTCCCCAACAAAGATAATTGTAATTTTTTCCAAGTATTCATTTCCCTCTGAATTTTTTTCCATAACACATCATTATTCTTATACAATTTTACATTTGATGAAGTAAGAAAGACTCCTAAATATTTAACCTTTTTTACAATTTCAAATCCTGTTATTTCCTCTAGTTTTTCTTTCTGGTTCTTAATCATATTTTTGGTTAACACTTTTGTTTTATTTTGATTCACTTTAAACCCTGAGACCCTTCCATATTGATTAATTACTTCCAACAAATATACACTCAAATTTATAGGCTGAGTCAACATAACAACCAAATCATCTGCAAATGCTCTGACTTTATATTCATGTCTTCTAATTCTAATACCCTCTATCTCCCTTAACTCTCTTATCTTATCCAATAAAGGTTCCAAAGACAAAATAAACAATAAAGGTGATAAAGGACACCCCTGCCTTGTTCCTTTCCCAATTTTAAAACTATCTGTCAAACTACCATTAATTATTATCTGAGCTGTTTGCTCTCCATAAATTGCCCTAAGTATTCTTATAAAACCATTTCTAAATTGCATTTTGTCTGTTAATTTAAATAAAAATTCCCAATGCAAACGATCAAAAGCTTTCTCTGCATCCAAAAATATAAACGCTGCCGGAATCTGATTTTTCTTTTCCAAATATTCCAATAAATTCACTATCTGCCTAACATTATTCCTCATTTGTCTCCCTTTTATAAAACCAGACTGGTCAGTATGAATCCTTTGTTGTACAATTTCCATTAACCTATTTGCCATTATTTTCACAAAAATCTTATAATCATTATTCAAGAGTGAAATCGGTCTATAATTCCCAGGCTTAGTACAATCCTGATCCTCTTTTGGTATCAATGAAATAAAAGTAGTCCTCCATGATGGTGGCACTCCTCCTCCCATCAGTATCTGATTAAATAACTCCATAAGTGGACCAACTATCTCATCCTGTAACTTTTTATAATATATTGCTGTAAGTCCATCTGTGCCCGGGGATTTCCCTATTTTT
Organism: Ahaetulla prasina; assembly: GCF_028640845.1. Classification (NCBI taxonomy): domain Eukaryota; kingdom Metazoa; phylum Chordata; class Lepidosauria; order Squamata; family Colubridae; genus Ahaetulla; species Ahaetulla prasina. The sequence continues at coordinate 3,551,162 of NC_080552.1, forward strand.
AATTGCTTTATTACCAAAATAATTTCCTCAGAAGTTATAGGCCGATTCAACTCTTCCCTTTGTTCATTAGTTAAACCTTTAACCTTATATTCTTTCAAATATTTATCAATATCCATATTCAATATTGTATCTCTGGCATATAAATTTGTATAATATTCCAAGAAAGCTTTTTTAATTTTATCCTGTTGAAATCTCACTTTACCCTTATATTCAATTCTTTCAATAGTACCTGCTTTCTGTCTTTTCCTTAACATATAAGCCAACCACCTCCCTGATTTATTGGCATTACAAAAAGTATTATGTTTAGCATATTGTATATTGGTTGCCACCTGATCTGTCATTAACATATTAAATTGACTCTGTAATATCTTTATCGCCTCATTAATTTTTAAATCATGTGGATTATATACCAGTAATTGTTGTTTCCTCTGAATTTCCTCTTCTAAATCCCTACGCTGTTTTTGTAGTTTTCTCCTCTGTCTACTATTAATATATATCAAATTACCTCTCATAAAGGCCTTGCTAGCGTCCCACACCATTTCTATCGAAGTTCCCATATTCAAATTATAATCAAAAAATTCTTTCATTTGTTTTTTACATTGATTTACATTATCCTCATATCTAAATAAGTTTTCATTTATTCTCCATGATCTTCTTCCACCTTCATATTGCAACTCCATCCATACCAGACTATGATCAGTTAAACACCTTGGAAATATCTTTGTTTTCTTAACCCTAGAAAGCAAGTCATTGGTAATTAATATAAAATCAATACGTGAAAAAGATTGGTGCCTGTCCGAAAAATAAGTATAGTCTCTATCATCAAAATTGTTGTTTTGATATTGATTGATGAAGGTTGGATATTAAAAACTATGTACTTTATTCAAGAATAAACACTAACTCAATCGGAAACTTCTGAGAACTCTAGGAGTGGAATGGTCTGATATATAATGGAGTGGAAGAAAAGTATCTTCTTTGTCTTTGGAAGGGGAGTGGAGGTTTTAAGGAATGACTATGGATTATGATTTGTGCTAGATTTTAATTTTTGTTGTTAGTTTTATACCCTGTACTCGGTTCTCGGAAGTCCTGGGGGTGGGGGAGGAAGGGAAGGAGGGGAGGGGCAGAAAATGGATTGATAGTTAATGTACAAAGATGATTGAAGATGTATAATTAATGTAAGATCGGACCTGCCTGGCTACTACTTTAGAATGAAGGGAAAGAAGGAGAAGAGAGAAGGAGGAAAGAGAAGAGGAGGAGGAGGAGGAGGAGGAGGAGGAGGAGGAGGAGGAGGAGGAGGAGGAGGAGGAGGAGGAGGAAAGGAGAGGATGTAGATAAGAGAGGGGAGGATGGTTATGGAAAGTAGAAGAAGGTAGAGAAGGAGAGTAAAAGGAAAAGGAAGGGGGTGGTGACCGGGCAGACCCGATTAATTGTATATGATGGTACATTAAATATGTTATTGGATATGTTATTGGATAAGAATGTCAAAATAAATCTTTTTTGAAAAAAAAAAATTCTGCCTTCTCCATATATCTTCCAACTCAAAATCTTCCATCAAATCAAAAAAAGATTTAGGCAGTTTTGCATACATAGGAATTTTCTTAGAAAGAGTTCTTTTATCTTTTCTAATATCCATTACACCATTCCAATCCCTTATATTCAATTCTTTCAATAGTACCTGCTTTCTGTCTTTTCCTTAACATATAAGCCAACCACCTCCTGATTTATTGGCATTACAAAAAGTATTATGTTTAGCATATTGTATATTGGTTGCCACCTGATCTGCCATTAACATATTAAATTGACTCTGTAATATCTTTATCGCCTCATTAATTTTTAAATCATGTGGATTATATACCAGTAATTGTTGTTTCCTCTGAATTTCCTCTTCTAAATCCCTACGCTGTTTTTGTAATTTTCTCCTCTGTCTACTATTAATATATATCAAATTACCTCTCATAAAGGCCTTGCTAGCGTCCCACACCATTTCTATCGAAGTTCCCATATTCAAATTATAATCAAAAAATTCTTTCATTTGTTTTTTACATTGATTTACATTATCCTCATATCTAAACAAATTTTCATTTATTCTCCATGATCTTCTTCCACCTTCATATTGCAACTCCATCCATACCGGACTATGATCAGTTAAACACCTTGGAAATATCTTTGTTTTCTTAACCCTAGAAAGCAAGTCATTGGTAATTAATATAAAATCAATACGTGAAAAAGATTGGTGCCTGTCCGAAAAATAAGTATAGTCTCTATCATCAAAATTGTTGTTTTGATATTGATTGATGAAGGTTGGATATTAAAAACTATGTACTTTATTCAAGAATAAACACTAACTCAATCGGAAACTTCTGAGAACTCTAGGAGTGGAATGGTCTGATATATAATGGAGTGGAAGAAAAGTATCTTCTTTGTCTTTGGAAGGGGAGTGGAGGTTTTAAGGAATGACTATGGATTATGATTTGTGCTAGATTTTAATTTTTGTTGTTAGTTTTATACCCTGTACTCGGTTCTCGGAAGTCCTGGGGGTGGGGGAGGAAGGGAAGGAGGGAGGGGCAGAAAATGGATTGATAGTTAATGTACAAAGATGATTGAAGATGTATAATTAATGTAAGATCGGACCTGCCTGGCTACTACTTTAGAATGAAGGGAAAGAAGGAGAAGAGAGAAGGAGGAAAGAGAAGAGGAGGAGGAGGAGGAGGAGGAGGAGGAGGAGGAGGAGGAGGAGGAGGAGGAGGAGGAGGAGGAGGAGGAGAGGATGTAGATAAGAGAGGGGGAGGATGGTTATGGAAAGTAGAAGAAGGTAGAGAAGGAGAGTAAAAGGAAAAGGAAGGGGGTGGTGACCAGGCAGACCCGATTAATTGTATATGATGGTACATTAAATATGTTATTGGATATGTTATTGGATAAGAATGTCAAAATAAAACTTTTTTGAAAAAAAAAAAAATTCTGCCTTCTCCATATATCTTTCAACTCAAAATCTTCCATCAAATCAAAAAAAGATTTAGGCAGTTTTGCATACATAGGAATTTTCTTAGAAAGAGTTCTTTTATCTTTTCTAATATCCATTACACCATTCCAATCCCCTAATATAATAAATGTTTTATAGTCCCAAAGAGTCAATTTTTCATGTAACAGTTTATAAAAAAAAAAGAGAGAGAAAAAAAAAGAGAAAAAGTCATGCTTTTTTTTTGTTTTGGTATTGGGGCATTCATAAATACGTTGAATAGATTATAGAGACCAGTTTTCTAATTAGCTGGTCAAGAGGTTTCATGCCTGAATTGTTTGCAATCAAAGTGGCATCTATCGATAGACTGATTCCCCTTAAACTCAAGTAGCTCTTACCATAACAGCCGCATTGTGTATTTTTGTTTTTTTTAAGAGATCATATTTGCAATAATTTACTAAATATATTCTCCCTTCCTTTCCTCCTCTCTTTGGGGGCGGACAGTGTTAGAACCCCCAAAGCCTGGTACAAGCCAGCCACTCCCTGCTTCAGCCCCTCCTACCACCTCTATAGTCACCGGCAGTGTTAGTGGCAACAATAATGCCAAACGGGCTGTCGGCAACAATCCGCAAGCGCAGCAGCCGTCTTCACCACGCTACCCACCTCGAGAAGTGCCACCACGGTTTCGGCACCAGGAGCAGAAGCAACTCTTGAAGCGAGGACAGCCACTGCCAGGGATTGCTGCCAACCTGAGGGCGCCATCTAAACTGCTGAGCAGCCAGGCAGGTGAGAGCACCGGGACCCACGAGCAGCTGGTCTCCGACAGCCCAGGACTGAGCAGCAGCCAGAAGCAGCCAGGTAAGAGGGAACAAAACATCCACTTGGGCCTAGGAATGTCACATAAAGGAGGGAGGGCTGGGCTTAAAGCTAACCTTTCTTATGTAGATAGAGCTCCACCTTTATCCAGCACGGTGTTAGAGCAGTTCAGATGTCTTCCCTCATTAGAGGACTTCCAGGACCCACAAAATGGCGCCCTTTTCTACCATGCCCCACCAGCAGGCTTGTCCCAGTAAATGGTTCAGGAAATGTTGGAGTGTGTTCTATGGTAGGGGTCCCCAAGATGTGCCCTATGGCCCACTAGTGGGCTGTGAGGGGATCACAACTGGTCTGTGGAAACAGCCGGTGAGCGCGCGCATGCACATCCTCACTTGTGTGAGCAGTGAATGGGCGCATGCACGCATGATCCATTTGCATGAGCAGCAGTCGTGTGTGCACACCATTCACGCAAATGGAGTTATGTGTGTGCTTGCTTGTCAGCCACTCATGTGGAACCATCCCTTCCTCCTCCCGCTGGTCCACAAAGCCAGAAATGTTGGGGGAACTCTGTTGTATAGTGAGAAGATGGAGTCCCTGGGACACCTACCCTGCTGCCAGGTTCTTTCTCTGCTTAGATTTTCTTCCCAAAGATTTATTTCTTCATCTTCTGCCACTTTCTACTGATGTTAGAAGGCTGAGTAAGGCTGTGAAAAACGCATTTAGAAAAGATCAAATACCACAGGTTTTTATTGGCTGGCGGTTATCCGCTGTAGAGCCATGATGGCGCAGTGGTTAAAAGGCAGTACTGCAGGCTACGTCTGTCAGCTACCTGCAATTTGGCAGTTCGATCCTGACCAGCTCAAGGGTGACTCAGCTTTTCATCCTTCCGAGGTTGGTAAAATGTGGACCTAGATTGTTGACAAGATGCTGACTCTCTAAACAGCTTAGAGAAGGCTGTAAAGGACTGTGAAGCTGTATATAAGTGCTATTGCTACTTTTAGATAAAGTTTTTGATCAAAAATACATACTCATTGGCTTATCTTAGGACTATTTACAAAGGAACTGAATTAGACTATTTTTGTGCAACTGATTTTGGATGCAGCATGTCTAATATTATGCTCTTCAGAACACCATTAATATGATAGCAAATTAGTGTTCTACGTTGTTAAAAAGCAAAAATTGATGCATTTGCTATAACCTCAGCCCCCCAAAAATCGAGGGAGGCGGTCTGGAAGAGACATCCAGGGCGGTCAGTGTAGAGATGGAAGGCGGAAGGTAAGACCACAAAAGTCCTAGTAGACGTTGCAGATGCTGGGATGAGTTTTTGTTTTTTTGTTTTTGTTTACATTTATACCCCGCCCTTCTCCGAAGACTCAGGGCGGCTTACAGTGTATAAGGCAATAGTCTCATTCTATTTGTATATTTTTACAAAGTCAACTTATTGCCCCCCCAACAATCTGGGTCCTCATTTTACCTACCTTATAAAGGATGGAAGGCTGAGTCAACCTTGGGCCGGGCTCGAACCTGCAGTAATTGCAGGCTACTGTGTTCTTAATAACAGGCTTTACCAGCGTGAGCTAAACCGGCCCTTGAAGGCAAGAGGGTGAGAAGCACACTTTCCCAAGAGGTTTCAGTTGTATTGGCCCTCGACTCCCGTTAATTGTCTTTGCTTGATTTGTTCAGAATAGAGCAGACATTGGTTGGGGTTTTGTTTTGTTTTTTTTCATTTTCTGGGACGCTGATCCAGAAAAATTATTTTCTCTCGACATTTTTTTTTTTGGCACAGTGTTTTTTAGTAATGCGTTCTACTTTTCTTAGATCTGAACCACAGCACACTTGGATCCCATTATGAGAATGCTCACTGGGAAAGGATCTTTTCCAGTAGTGACTCCAGCACAAACTGGGATAAAACTGTTGTAGACGGCTCAGAGAAGGAGGCATGGCCCCTGACCACCGGCAGTGACTTGGAGCTGGTTTTAGAATGTATGGACGCTGATTCTGCCTCGAGTTCCGGGTCAGAGAGGAACATTATTATGGCCTCGCGGGGCCCGAGCAGTGACGTCAGCCACCTGCAAAATGGCATTGGACATGGCAATCAGGCCAAGCTCGTCAGCAGTAGCAACAGCAATAATGTGAGCGGCGGAAGCATTAGCGGGTCGTGGGGGGCGTCTCTGGGCGCCCTGATGAGCCCCTGTCCCCTTCCAGCAGATGCTTCAAACGGTATCCCTGAAAGTAGCCACAGTAGAGTGAATGCTTGGGGCGCCCCCAGTTCATCCAATGAAGAATTGAATCCCAGCACTTTGACCTCCAACGGCCACAGTGGGGCCTGGCCAGTCTTGGAGAGCAGCGGGCCTGCCCTGAAAGGGTCCCGAGGAAGTGGTAGCTGCGGCACAGGTGCCGCGCAGAGGGTGAACAATCAGTGTGTGAACTCTAGCCTTGCCAGCTCCTGGGGCAGCCTCCAGGAAAACTGTGATTCCCAACTCCACGGTACAAGGAAACTTTCACGAAGTGGGCAGCCTCAGAACCCGAACCACGAAGTGAATGGACCAAATAAGAACACTACTAACTTTATGACCTCTAGTTTACCAAACCCAGCTGGTTCAATGCAGACGACTGAACTGGTTAGTAACGCAGGGCCTGGGACCTGGGGCAGGAGCACCAAAAGCAATCGGCCTCAGCCCCCGGCCTCCCCAGTAACAAACGGCACTTCCATTTCGCACCTGAGCAATGGTGACACAAAAAATGGTGGGGCTCCTGGTACTAGGTGGGGTACCTACGGCCCCGGTTACTCCCTAGAGAACCGTTCTGACTCAAATAGCCAAGCTAACAATGACACTGTGAATGCAACGCCAATGCAGCCCGGGCTGAGTAGGACAAGCAGCTCAACCGTGGAAATAAGTGAGGATCAGCGGACAGGGACGTGGGAGGTGGCAGGCGTGAGCAATAGCCAGAATGGCGCCTGGGGGCCTAGAAGTGGAATGGGCCATGGAGGAGGCCGGAGAGGCTCAGCCCAGAATGCCAACTTAGCAGACGGAGAATGGAACAAACTCCCAAGCAGCCATTCCTCTGAAGCCAACAGTGGGAATGGGAAGATGTTTACCAATGAATGGAAATCTGCCGAGGGGGAGAAGGCCGAGCCCCAATGCTGCGCAGCGCCCCAGGCCCTGGAGCAGAACGGTGGGTGGACCAAGGCCAGTTCTGGAGCCAGCGATGGCAATCTCGAGGTCCCCGAGGAGCGGTCCTCCACAGAAGGGACAAGCCATGAAAGGAGGAAAGTAGACCAGCAAGCGCTGCTTCAGAGTATAGTGAATAGAACAGACCTGGATCCACGTGTCCTTTCCAATTCTGGTTGGGGGCAGACCCCAATAAAACAAAACACAGCCTGGGATACAGAGGTGACCCCAAAGGGCGAAAAGAAAGCTGACAATGGAACAGAAGCCTGGGGGGGTTGTGTGGCCCAAGCCTGCAGTTCAGGGGGGGCTGTGGAGAGGCCCCATCTCCATGGGCCCAGTCCTTCCCCTGGGACAGGCTGGGGTGAGCCTAAGTCTGCAAACAGGTGGGGAGACTCCAGAGGCCCCAGCAGCCAAGGAGGTTGGGAAGAGGGCGCAGCCCCCGCCATGGCCAAGAGCGGCCAGTCGTGGGTGACGGGCCAAGAGGTCCGCGCTCCATCACTGACCTGGAATGACACAGAGAAGCTCAAGCAGGGATGGGGAGGAGAAGGGCCCAAAGCGAGCCCCGGATGGGCTGTTCCGGCTGGCGACGGCTGGGGGGAGAATGTGAGGAACAATCATTGGGGCGAGTTGAAGAAGTCGAGTTCTGGCAGCAGTGACAGCGACCGGTCCACCTCCTGCTGGAAAGAGCCTGCTAGATCAAACTCTGGGCGCTGGGCTGGGGGGAACGGCGGCAGCACCAAGCCATGCAGCGCTTCAGGGTGGGAGGAGACCGCCAAGCCAAATCCAAGCCCCGTGTGGGGGGAATCCCCCAAGCCAAATCGCTCCCAGAGCTGGGGGGAGCCTTCCAAGCCCTCTGGGTCCCCAGACTGGAGCAAGCAGCAGGAGGTCGGGGGCTGGGGGGCCCCATCAGCGTCAGCTGCTGCCGCCGCAAACAAACAGTCAGGTATGGGGTGGCTGGGGAGACCCATGCCAGCCCCGGTCAAAGAAGAAGAGCCCACCGGGTGGGAGGAGCCCTCCCCGGAGTCCATTCGTCGTAAAATTGAGATTGACGACGGAACCTCCGCGTGGGGCGACCCGAGCAAATACAACTACAAAAATGTGAACATGTGGAACAAGAACACCCCGAACCCCGTGGGGCGACCAGACGTGCAGACGCATCAGCCGGGGTTGCCCTCGGGTTCCGCAGCCAGCACGGAGAGCGGGGCCAGCAGTAGCTCCGGTAAGTCTTTGGCAGCTCCTGGTCTCTCCTTCCTAAGCAGCTGGTAGGTTGCCCGAGAGTTGGATGGCAGGAGGGGCTGCTCTCAGGGTAGTTTTGAGGCCCCCGTAATGCAGGGTGGGCAACCTGAGTTTCCCGGGGCATCTTTTATCACCCCCAAGTGATAGACCCCATCCCAGAGTGGGCCAGGTCAGCCATTTGGGCCCCTGGGCAGAGGAAGGGCCCAATGGGCACTAAGTCTTGCCCGACTTCAGGCATTGTTAGCAGCCCAAGAGGAAGAAAACAAAAGCATTCGGTCAGTTCTCCAAGGGTCAGTGTGGGAGGATTTGTTTGTAACCCATCTTTTATTATTTTTACAAATCAGGCGGAGAATATATCCCGCTGATTTCCTATTTGTATTAAAGTACGCTTCCCCCTTAATGCCCTGAGAACACAAAATAATGTCACAAATTTAAGACTTGAAATCTTCTAGTCCAGAGAGTCGAAACAGGAAGAACTTGACAGGAGGTCTTTTTTTCCACAAAATTCTTGGATTTTTTTTTGCAAAAGGGAGATGGATAAGTTTAATCATTGGTTGGTCTTCAAGGCCAAGCAAGCAGGGAAAAGAGTTGACTCTTGTCTGCATTTGTCAGAGTCCTTTGTTACTGAAAATAAGAATATCATGTACATTTTCCTTTCTTATCAGAATTGACCTGATCTCATTGTAAAAAAATAGGCTAAAACACTGTGAACTTTTAATTTGCTTTGCATTGCTCCTCCCTCCCTCCCTCCCTCCTTCCCTCCCTCTCTCTCTCTCTCTCTCTCTCTTTCTCTTTCAAATACCTCAGCTGTGCTTTAAGACCTGGCCTTGCTAATAAGTTGGATTTGTTTTGAAAGGTTGGGGAGAACCTGCTGCTGCACCTGCTACAGTAGATAATGGCACATCAGCCTGGGGTAAACCTGTGGACACTGGTCCGAGTTGGGGAGAGCCTGTCAGTGAAGTCACTGATGCCAGGGGCTGGGGAAATGCTTCTGGCAGTCAACAGTCATCTAATAAAGCAGGTATGCAGGTTTGGGGAGAGAAATGGAGCTTGGGAGCCTCTAGGCGGATTTGTGGGACTGACAGTAAAGCAGAATAGGCTCTGCTCATACAAGCCACAGGCCGTGGGTGGTGTGGTGGCCCAGAGCTGGAGCTCTCACCTCGCAATCAGGAGGCTGTCCTAGGTAGAGGCAGATATTTCTCTCTGGGGACAGTTTTTTTTTTTTTTTAATTTACATTTATATCCCGCCCTTCTCCGAAGACTCAGGGCGGCTTACAGTGTATAAGGCAATAGTCTCATTCTATTTGTATATTTACAAAGTCAACTTATTGCCCCCCCAACAATCTGGGTCCTCATTTTACCTACCTTATAAAGGATGGAAGGCTGAGTCAACCTTGGGCCGGGCTTGAACCTGCAGTAATTGCAGGCTATTGTGTTCTAATAACAGGCTCCTTACAGCCTGAGCTATTCCGACAGTGAGAATGTATCTGCTGTACAAAACTCCTCATTGGCAACAGGAAGGGCATCTGGCCAGTAAACACTCAGCTACATTCAGTTGCCCAGACTCCAACCCGCAAGGGATTATGGGTTTGTTAAAAGAAGAATATGATGATGATACAAGCCACAGGCCCTGTGAGTTGGCACTGGGCGTGAGCAGTTCCTCCATTGGTGACACTGGGCGAGGTCTCCAGGTGGTTCATGGGACAGAGCAGCCTAATCTGAGTAGGTTGATAAACTTAAGAGTGGGCTGATTTTATCTCCGCCAGGACCTAAGTCTATGCAAGTTCCCGATGGCTGGTGTGGGGGAGATATGCCTTTGACAGGGAATCATCCAGCCAGCTGGGAGGAAGAAGAGGATGTGGAGATAGGCGTGTGGAACAGCAACTCGGTGCAAGATGCTGGTGCGCCTTTGCACTGGCCCCCGTGCTCAAAAAAGATGCCTTCTAAGGTAAATATGCCAAGAGGAAGGAGGTCATGCTTATGGGCAAGAAAAGCTGTTGCGGGAGTGAGAGGATCTTTCTTCATCTGAGAGAAATAGATGATTTTGCACTGTGATAAGAAAACAGATAATGAGAGACCGTGAGAGAGCCTAAGCCTGCTTTCTCTACCTGGAGACAGTTCCCTGCCAGCTGGTGTCTCTTTGTCAAGAAGGTACCTGAGGTTCTGATTGAATTCCCTGGGTCAGCTGGTGACCTTGTACCTCTTGCACCCAAATTTTGCCTTGCTGTTCAGCCACGATGCTAAGCTTCGGGTTGGCCCCGTAATTGATCACCTTTTGCCTTGACAGATCAGGATGAAGAGAGGGGTCGCCTTTGGCTGCTGGGGATGAACTGGTCTTTCTGCCCAGACCTTGGAGAAGAGATGAGAGTGGAGTCAGGTTGGCCCTTTGGCTGCCCTGGTGTCCCTCTAGGTCTCCCAACTCCCCGAGGTGGCAAGAAGGGAAGGACAAATAAAGCCACAAGACTGTCTTTTTTTGGGATGTGTAACCTTCCCTTTTCCTTGGGCTGAGCTGGAAGAGTCGTTTGAAGCTTAAACCACAGTCATGTGTTTTGCACAGACACGTTCTGCTCTCATAACCATGTCAGTAGCTTTAGTATTTGATGCTGGGCTTTTGTTTTGTTTTTAGGGAACAATGAAAAGTGGAAATAAGCAAGACGAAATGTGGATAAATCCCTTTGTGAAGCAGTTTGCCAACCTGGGATTCCCTGTAAGTACAGCCGGAAAACAGAACGCTTGAATGAGTGCACTGCCCCTGAATCAACCCTCCATTGCCCTTTGAGTCACCGGCTGCTTTCCTTCAAGACCCAGGGAAGAAAGGGGAAAGCTGCATGCAGACACCGTCTTGATTAAGCGATTTTCATTCTTTCCTTCAGAGAGACCTGCCGGAAGAAATGATGCAGAGCAATAAGATAGAGCTATCCGGAGGTAAGACAAACATCGGATTAGAATGAAAATTAAAATCCCCAAATGACCTGAGTTGCCCTGCAGTAAATTGTAGCGTGTGCAGGATTCCGATCCAGAGACAACCAGAATTGGGGAGGAGGCTGTTGCTGGGCTGGCTGGCAGTTCCTTGCAAGGGGCTGTTGGGCTCAGGAAGGGGTGATAACTTCTGAACTTGGAGAGCAGGGCAGCCTTGCCCACTTCAGATCTAAACAATGCCCACCTCTGCACCTTAGTGACCTTGTGACCACCCATCGCCTAAAGGGGCGGGAGGAGCCAAACACCTTTGAACTGGAAGTGCTTCCCTCTCCTCCTTTTGTTTTCTGCTCTGTGTGGAATTCCAGAAAGCCTTGGATGTCAGTATTGGTGCCTGAGAGCGTTTTGAAGCCCCTTTTCCTTCTCATCCTCCTCATCTTCCTCCAGGAATCTTGCCTGACAAGCGGATGGAGCTGGAGAAGCATAACCTGAATGTTGGCGATGGCAGCCGGGTGATTGGGAAAAGTCCTGGCTCCCGTCCCCAGATTTCCAAAGAGTCTTCCATGGACAGAAGTCCTTATTTCGATAAGGTGAGACTTTTTGGGAGAAAGAAGACAAAGGGGTGGGTGGGGAGGGGGACCCCATGGTTGCCTGGGACCTCCGGCCCCTCCTTCCATGAGGACCCTCCAGGTGGGCTGCTGAAGAGGAGGGGCCATTCTGCTGGAGAGGAGGATTTTTCGCTTGCCTCTTGTCTTTCAAGCTCCTGACCTCATTGCTGCTTTCACTGTTGGTTCAGGGAGGAGCCTGCTAGGGCTGTGCACAATAGGCAGAATGTACAGGCAGTCCTCGATCTACAACGGTTCACTTAGTGGCCATTCAAAGTTACAATGGCACTGAAAAAAGTGACATCACCGTTCTTCACACGACCGTTGCAGCATCCCCATGGTCACGTGATTTATATTTGGATGTTTGACAACTGACTCCCATTTACGACGGTTGCAGTGTCCCAAGGTCATGTGTTCCCCTTTTGTGACCTTCTGACAAGCAGCCAATGGGGAAACCAGATTCACTTAGCGACCTCTGTTACTAATTTTAACAACTGCAGTGATTCACTTAAGAAATGTGGCAAGAAAAATCATCAAATGGGGCAAAGCTGACTTAACCAATTTCTCATTTAGCAACATAAAAATTCTGGGCTACAATTGTGGTCGTACAGTAAATCAAGGACTACCTGTATCTCATTCCAAAATCCAAACCAAAAACGGCAGGTTCTTCCAAGTAGGCTGCAGTTCAGCAGAAGGAGGGAGTGTGTGTGTGTGTTTGCGTGTGTGTCTTGGAAGACGAGTAGAGTGAGATTTTTCCATGTGAAGCAGAGCCCCTGGGCAGCTTTGCACCTTGGTCCATCTGGCCCGAAATGCCCACGAGAGTGATTAGGGCCTGGATCGTCAGCAGCTCCCAGGTCCATCCTCCTCCTCCTTTCAGGAAGGGCTGGCATGGAGGGGAAATTTGGACTTTGTTTGCTTTGCTCCTTGATGTCTGCTCAGAGAACTGCCTGGCTTGGCCCTGTGGTGACACTAACCTCTCTCCTGTTTTCTGCATCTGTTCCTGCGGCCACCGGCCTCTTCCGTCCTGCTGCTGCTCGGCTTGTGCTTCTCCAGGATGGCCTGGTAGCAGACGATTCCCCAAACATGCAGTTCATGCCCAGTCAGAACGGGAAGTTTCCCCCTTCCAACAGTGCACTACCTAACCACGTCCTCGGCTCCCTCGCGGGCCTGAACGTGCAAAGCTTGAATTCTGTTAGACAGGTAAGGCTGGGAGCCTCCTTTTCCCAGGATGTCCAGCGAGGCTTATGGGGAGGTCCCCCTGTCCTCTAAGCCGAATCCCTGATCTGTGGAACTCCCAGCCCTTGGCCTCTCTGAGCAAGCATGTAGGAGGCACAGAGCCCCCAGGCCCTGGGAGGGGAGGGCGCCTCTCCAGACTTGGACCTGCTAGGGAAGGCCCCCCCTGAAGAAAAGAGGATTGTCTTTTTTTTTTTTTTTAGCTCCTTAAGCAACTCTCCCCAGCTTTGTACCCCTGTGCTCCCTCCCTCCCTCTTCTGGGCAAGATTCCTGATGTGCTTAGAGAATTCCTTCTTCCTTTCATTCTTTGTCTTCCATCCCTTTCTCAGTCTTGGATTTGTCTTCCCCTTGTTGGCCTTTACTTTTCATCCCTCGCTTCCTTCAATCTTTGGGTCTCCACTTGCTCAGCTACTTCCAGATTGGGCAAGCCCCAGCCAGCCAGGCTTCTGTTTTGCGCCTGCTTTTATGTTAATTTGGGACCTGATTGTACTCCTGATTGCAGCTCCTTTGAAAAGTTCAGGGAAAGGATGTGAAATTTACCCTTTTCAAGAGGGAGGTTTGAAGAAAGGAAGAGAAAGAGAAAGAGACAGACAGACGGGACGGGACAGATGGACGTCTCTGTTTGGGGCTTGGCCGTTCCTTGCAGTTGCCAAAACCATGGTTTGAAAGGAGCAGAGACCAACCAGCGTTGTTGGGAAATCTGAAAATCATGGTTCTGATCTGTCTGAAGATGCTCATTTCAACTGATGGTTTTCTTGCCTAAATTGGTACCATTATTCCTGGGTGAGGACAGGGGAAGCTGGGCAGCGGGAAAGGCCCGGTCAGACAGGCTTGGTCATGATGTCGCAGTGCGTAGGGCTTTGTGTGGAAGTCTGAGATGATAATTGGCCCAGGGAATGAAGGCCTCTGCTTGCCAGTTCACTTGTTGAGAAGGAGCCTTCCGCTCGAGAAGCCAAGCACCTTTAGGCTGCGTGTTTGTGAGTAGCACGGGGTGTGTGTGTTGGGCAACCTCTGCAGGCATCCCAGGTAGGCATCCCCTGCAGGCAGAGCAGGTCTGGGAGGGGAATGTTTATGCCCCTACCTGTCTCAGGTGGAGGGGCAGCGGCTCACCTGTCATCTGTCCCTCTATAGAACGGCAATCCCAGTCCTTTTGGAAATCTCACAGCACAAGCCCGGACGATGCAGCCATCTCCAGCACAGCCTCCTCTTCACTCCTCCCAGTCCAATCCCCGCGCTCAAGTGCCTCCTCCATTACTCTCCCCTCAGGTGAGGCTCCACTTGAGGGCTTGTGGCCAGATGCAAGGATGAGGCGACGGCAGTTTGGAGGGGAAATGAAAGGGGGGGGGGCGGTGTCTCCTTTTCCTCTGCATAAGGCAGGCTGATGGGGCAATGCTTGGTTTCAGCCAAGCGTTTGTCAAGGTACCCTGCATTAGCAAGGTAATTATCTGTAGGTTGGCAGGCATGACAATTAAATGGACATGTAGCTGGTTCCAAAATCATGGTCAGAGATTATGGGATCTATTGAGCGCTGTCAAGTTGGGTTCTGGGTGCTTTGCTGGTAATGACCTGGGTGGACGATGGGAATGCTTACAAATTTTAGATAAAGCAAGGTTGAAGCATCTAAGGCAGGGGTGTCAAACTTGATTTGATTGAAGGCTGCATCAGGGTTGTATTTGAGCTGAAGGGGGCGGGGGGGCAGGGTGGGTGTGGCCAGCTCAACGTCATTCATGTCAGAGAGGGGGTGCCTATGGTGGCCCGAGTGCTGTGCCAGTGAAAACAGGCTCCCGAGCTCAGTTTTCAGCTGCCACGGCCTCCTACAACCCTCTGCGCAGCCCTCCCAAGCTCCATTTTCACTAGCAGAAGGTTACAGGAGGCCGTGACAGCTGAAAACGGAGCTCGGGAGTCTGTTTTCACTGGCAGAAGCATGCAGGCCGGTCCTTCACTGTTTCCAGGGTGGCCCCATGGGCCGGATCAGAGTACCCTGCGGGCTGGATCCGGCCCCTGGGCCTTCAGTTTGACACCCCTGATCTAAGACCTTAGAAGATGGAAACAACATTTAAAAGTCTCAGAAGGTTTGATAAGGGGACTGAGAAAAACTCAACTTTAACAGGGAGAGGCAGAATTTTTTATAACTAAAAGAAATAAAATGAACAGGTGTAGGATAAAGAATACCTTCTTCGGTGATCAACAGTATTTGTGAAAAAATACCATGGAATATTAGTTGACCGCAAGCTGAATTTGAGTTAGCAGATTTATATGGCTACTGAAAAGGCAAGTGCAGTTTTAGGCTGCATCAACACACGTGTGGTTTGCTAGTCATAGAAATGAATCTTTCCATTTCATGGTGTATTGATTAGATCCTTCCTCGGGTAGCGTGTCCCGCTCTGGCGAGTATCATTGTTAAAGGGATTCAGATAAACTGGATCAGGGGAAGGCAATGGAGGGGATCATTGGATTAAGAAGGAGAACTCACAAAGAAAGAGCAGAGGAGTTAGTGTTAAGATATAGATAGTCTTCAACTTAAGTCAGCCATTGAAACGGAATTTCTGTTGTTAAATAATATGGTTGAAAGGGAAATCACATTGCTTAGCAGCAGCAACATCCCAGTTGCCATTGCTAACTCAATCCCACGTTCATTAAGGCAACCTCTTACCAGCGTCCCACAACCAGGTCAGCTGGGCAGTGGGTGAAGGAATGAGGGAGCTGAGTGGTTGGAGCAAGTGGAGGGGGGCTGGGGAGAGGGTGTGGGTCAGGAAGCGACTTGCAGCCTTCTCTGTGAGCTTCCCCATTGACTTTCGATGGTCGTAGATTGAGGGGCACCTGTAGAACTTTTCAAGCACCTAAAAAGATGTCCTCCAGAAGAATGTGGCGTCTGTTGTCTCCCATCCTAGAGCGCAGGTGGCAGACTAATAAATTTCAGCTCCCAGAAGGCAGATTCTTCTTGATAGAAAAGCCCCCCCCCAACAGCAAGAGCAATTCAGCAGTGGAGCCAATTGCAGGTCGCGATGGCTAAATCCTGGGCCTTGGATTAGATGCATTTAAGGAGAGACTAGATAGGCATTTGGGCGATTCTTCAAAATCCATATATGGAGAAGAGTCAAAAGTCAAAGCAAAAAACACAGATCTGCCGCAGCACAACAGCAGTTGTATTCCCACCTGCCACAAGTTCATTCCTGTTGTCCTCTTTGCTCTGAAATGTTCTGTTCTAAAGTGATTGAAAAACTTCAAAGCCTGGGGATCTGGTTGGGGGGCTTTGCCCCACGGCCGCTCCTTCACGGCCTGCTCTTTCGGTCCTTTAGGTTCCAGTATCATTGCTGAAGTATGCACCAAACACCGGGGGCCTCAGTTCACTCTTTGGTCCACAACAAGTAGCCATGTTGAACCAACTCTCCCAGTTGAACCAACTCTCCCAGTTACAGGTGAGCGGACGTCCAACAATCTCTCCCACCCCCCCTCCTACTCCCCCTGAGATTAGTGTCCTGAATGAGCAAATGTCCTCCCTCTGACCTCTTTTGCAACCCTGGTTTACTGCCTTAGCGATTGCTGGCCCAGCAGAGGAAAATGCAGGGCCAGAGGAGCACGCCTGCTAGTGGCCGCCAGGAGCAGCAGCAGCAACAGGTAGGCTTCACTCTGGGTGTTTTTTTAAAGATTTTATCCTCCGACATTGAGTGAGGTTGCCTAAAAAGTCTGGGTGGCCTTTGGGTGGGAATGCATTAGCCAAGTGCTGAATTGGAGGCACAGAGACCGGTTGCGATGGGCACCTCACCGTGGAACCAGGCATCTTGCTTTGTGGATGTCGCGCCATGGAAGAATATCCGTATCCTGCTCTGCCCCTTTCATTCTTCCCAAGCTTTGGATGTGAAGAGAATGGAGCACCAGTGATGGCTAACTTTTTTGCTATCACGTGCCAAAAGCAGGGGGAGCAGGGGGGTTGTGTGCTCACGTGCCCACACCCATACTTGAATGCAGCCCCCCGCACATGCACACGCGACACCCTCCCCCCAGCTCCCGCTTTTGGTACACGATGGCACGGTGGGTCCAGTAGGCCCATTTTTTCACCCTCCCCAGCCTCCAGAGGCTTTCTTGGAGCCTACCCACCCCACCCGGAGGCTGGAAATGGCCTGTTTCACGACTTCCCGTGGGACCAGAAGGCCCAAAAATCAGCTGGCACATGCACAGTGCAGCTGATCTAGGGTGATGGCTTGTGTGCCCACAGATATGGCACCACATGCCACCTGTGGCACGCGTGCCATAGATTCACCATCACAGATATAGGGTTTCCTGCTTGGGCAGGGGATGTTGGACTATAAGACTTCCAAGGTCCCTTCCAACTGTTATTGGGTTATTCTGCACTCATGTTAACAGTAAATTGAATGTGCAAGACAATCTATAACAGAGCTCTCCAACCTGGGCAACTTTCAGCCTGGCGGACTTCAACTCCCAGAATCCCCTAGCCAGCTTTGCTGGCTGGGGGATTCTGGGAGTTGAAGTCCGCCAGGCTGAAAGTTGCCCAGGTTGGAGACCCCTGATCTATAATTTTGTTCAGCATCTACGAAATGGTTCACCATTTAGAGTTGACGCCAGATAGTTTGGAATTCATAGCTGTCATCTTCTGACTGAACAAGAAACTATTTTGCTGACTTAACTCTAGTTAATAATTCTGGGCTAGCAGTGTACTTATCATGGTACTGGTGGACTGCATCACAGCTCCATTCATCCCTTGGTCCTCTCTTTGTGTTTGAAGAATCGCCCTTTTAATATGCAGCAACAAATGATGCCACCGTCTTGTCAGCTCGATCCAAGTCTGCTCATGAAGCAGCAGGTGCCTCCGTCGCAACAGCAGTTCCATCAGACCGCCATAAAATCTTTCCTGGAGAACGTTGTTCCCCATGCTAACCAAGAGTTGCAGAAAGGACCTTCTCAAATCAATGCATTCAGCAACTTTCCTATAGGTGAGTGTCTTCTCCATGGGTTGAGATCTCTGGTCTCCGGCCGCTGGGTTTGACCATTGGCCGCCCAGCTAAGGGCTTTCTTTGCTCTATAACAGGGCTCTCCAACCTTGACAACTTTAAGACTTTTGGACTTCAACTCCCAGAATTCCTCAGCCAGCTTTGCTGGCTGAGGTATTCTGGGTGTTGAAGTCCACAAGTCTTAAAGTTGCCAAGGTTGGAGACTGCTGCAAGATTATTCTGCTGGTGAAAGGCTTTCTGAGGTCCATAAAATCCAATATCCAAAACCTGTCAGCACGGTGAAGAAATGATCTTCTAAAGCAGGGGTCTCCAACCTTAACAACTTTAAGCTTGGCGGACTTCAACTCCCAGAATTCCTGGGATTCTGGGAGTTGAAGTCTGCCAGGCTTAAAGTTGTCAAGGTTGGAGACCCCTGTTCTAAAGAATCTTCCAGATATATTTCACCTTCAGTTGCTTGGATGTTCTTGTGGGAAAAGAGCTGCTGCTGCAACAGCTAACTGGGTTTCTGGGGGCTTGGATGGAATATTTTCTAACTAGTCCAAGGCAGACGATGGGGCTACTTGACTCCCAACACAGTCCTGCCAAGGTAGTGGGCTCCTTCCTTGCAATCCCAGACAGCGACAAATTACACAGCTGTTGAAAGGCGTTTGGGTGTAGTGGTTAAAGGCCCCAACCCAGAAACTGCAAGGCCATGGAGTTTAGCCTTAGCCTAGGCATGGAGGCTGCTGGTGATCTCTTAGCCCTAGGGCAGGGGTCTTGGCCACGGCCCATAGTGGGCCATGAGCTGTTGGCAACCGGGCTGCAAAATCGGGCGTGTGCAGGTTCGTTCCATTTGTGTGAGTGGCGGGCAGGTGTGAAAGCCATTTGTGCAGGCACTCTTGCTAGCCGCTCACCCAGAACCATCCCTCCCACCCTGACGCCGGTCCACAAAGCCAGAAAGGTTGGAGAACTCTGCCATGGTTTGGGCGGGGGGAGGCAAACAGGAAAAAAAGAACAAGCACCCTGCTTCATTCTCCAAGTTGCTTTTTTATTTTGCTGATTTTCTGGCTTTGCATCTAAGGGCTTTTTTGCTGCTTCTCCAGAATGGCCCTGGCCTTGGACTCTCTATACAATTACAGTTTGGTGACCAGACACTGTGGGGTGAAAGTTAAGCTCTTGGTAGGTGCTGGAACGGGGAATGATAGATTCTTAGGATTGGACCCAAATTCCACCCTTAATGTGGGGGACCGATCCTCGTTTCTGCAGACACCCTCGGCTTCTAAAGCCCAGCACTGCGCACAGAGGGCCAGATGTCAGAACTCGCAAGTTCTCCGCTGATTCTCCTCTCTTCCAAGCTTTTTCTGCTTCCAAGCTTCAGTCCTGGCTTTCCTGTCCCATCTGCTGCTCTGCCTCTGTGACAGTCAGAGGAAAGATGCCAGGGCAGAAAGGGAGAAACTCTTGACTGAGCAAAATTCTGTTAGGCAACAGAGGCATAAGTGCTTTCGGGGGAAGTTAAGGATGAAATTCATCTTAGAAAAGCAAACTTGGCAGGTTTTCTAGGAAAAGTGTCGTTTCCCCCACCCCCCCCAAACCAACCAACCAACTTCTCCTCTTCCCAGGTGCAATCCTGGGGCGGGAGTGCCTGTCTTTTGCTTTGCTTTCCGGTCTGGGGCAGCTCGAGTGGCATCCAGTCCCTTGTGCTGGATCTTCTGTGCTACGAGGGAGGGAAGAGGGATGCTGTGAGTCTCATCAATTCTCTTAATGCAGGAATGAACACAAACTTGAATGTAAATATGGATATGGGCAGTATTAAGGAGCCGCAGTCCCGGCTGAGAAAGTGGACAACTGTGGACAGTATTTCCGCCAACACATCTCTGGATCAGAATGCCAGCAAAAATGGTCAGTTTAAGCCAGGATGTGTAGAACAAGCCTCTGGGGGAGCTCTTGTGTTGTGTTGTGTTGTGTTGTGTTATCAGTTTTGAAAATACATGAAGAGAACATCTCCATAGCAGGGTTTTATTTCGGCTTATCTCAGGGCCCCCGCAGCCAGGCCATCCATGCCCAGAGGCACAATTGTGAGATGGGTGGCCACACAAAAAAGTGGGGGTAGGTGCAGTAATTTTTGGAAGATGACACAGATGGAGCTTTGCAGGGATACACAACCCACATAAAAGCAGATACAGATAAGTAACCGGGTCTTGTCGGACTGTGTCTGTCCTTCTCTGGGGTGCTGCTGGTTGAGGCTGATGGGGAGCTAGAAATCGGCCATAGCGAGAAGGCTACGTGAGGTCAGTTGCCAACTTCTCAAGACGATGTTCTGGGAAAAGATTGGATCTCCCCCTTGCTTTCCAGGTGCTATTTCCAGTGGCTTTAGAATGGAGGAGACGTCGTCCTTTGTTCCGTATGACTTCATGAGCAGTAGTAACTCTCCAGCCAGCCCACCTGGATCTGTGGGGGACGGCTGGCCACGTGCCAAATCACCAAACGGTTCAAGCAGTGTCAACTGGCCACCAGGTGAGTCCCTACACAGGTAGACTCTGCCTGTGTTGAAGGTGTCAACCTGGCCTTCTATCTGTCTTGTGGGCTAAGGGGGGGATCTTGCCCCCAGGAGCAGACAGGGAGCACCCCAGAGAGTCTCTTCCCCCTCCCCTGGCAGGTGAAGTGGCCAGGTGGATGCCATGAAACAAAACTAGCGGTGGGGAAGACTCAGGAGGCCCAGCTGCTGCTCAGGAAGCTCTTGAAGGCCGGGTGTGTCCAAGGAAAAGTGACGTTACAAATCCCAGTGTATCTGATCATTGTGTTTGGGCTAGGTTAAGGAATGTTGTGGGATTTTGTGATATTGTTACTTCCTAAAATAGTAAATTGAATTTGTCCTGACCCTTCCATTAAGAAATTGAATTACAGCTGGTCCTTGACGTACGGCCAAATTTGTCATTGCTACACAAGACAGTTGTTGAGTTTGGCCCCATTTTATGACTTTTCTTGCCACAGTTGTTAAGTGAATCACCCAAGTTCAGTTAGTCACACGGTTGTTAAGTGAACCTAACTTCCCCATTGAGTCTGCTTGTCAGAAGGTTGCAAAAGGGGATCACGTGACCCCAGGACACTGCGACCGTCATAAATAGGAACCAGTTGTGGGATTTTGGTCACGTGATCATGGGGATGCTGCAAAAGTCGTAAGTGTGAAAAATGGTCATGTCACTGTTGTCGTAACACAATGATGTCGTAACGTGTGGTCACTAAATGAACTGTTGTAAGTCGAGGACTATTTCATCGGACCTAGAGCTGGGAAAGAAAGAAATGAACCGTGAGAGACGGATGAGGCCATTGGGGGGGGGAATCTTTCCCTCTTGCAGAGTCTCTGAGGAGTCAGCAGCCATTGGGTGGGGTGGGGTGGGGTGGGCAGAGGGTGGGAGAGCAGCCTCCTTCCTCCCCCAGGGAGAAGCAGCCCTGACCATCTGGCTTTTTCTTCCTTTAAATCCTAGAATTTCGCCCTGGTGAGCCGTGGAAAGGTTATCCAAACATCGACCCGGAAACTGACCCTTACGTTACTCCTGGCAGCGTCACAAACAGCCTGTCAATTAACACTGTGCGGGAGGCTGACCACCTCAGGGACAGGAACAGCGGTAGGTCTGTCGGGGGAGGGGAGGCCTTTTCAGGATGTTCTGCCCCAGCAGAGACACACACCTCGCGCCCCCCCCCCACCTCCTGCCAGCTGGGTTTTCAAGCCTCCCCAGGAAGGAAGCGCAAGGAGATGCAGGGAAGATGAGCGGGAGGGATGAGCACCTGCCCTTTGCCTGCTTGGCCATATTGGCCATTATCCGGGGATGGGCCAGAAGGCTCCAACAGGTCAGAATCCACAGCTCAGAATCCGTGCCTCCCAGCCCGAGGGGACTTGATCTCCCGCAGGCTGGGCAGCGTCGGAGAAGGGCTCCCTTGGTGCCTAACTGTGGCTCGGTAGCCTCCTTTCATCGCTGGCTCTCCCCTGTGTTTGTGAGGGAGCCAGCCCCCTCTTAAAGCTGCAGCCCTGAAGTCGAGCCGAACGGGCTCTGCGCAGGCCCATTGCCTGCCTTGCCCTGAATGGCTGCCACGCTTTTCCTCCCCAGGGTCATCCTCAGCTCTGAACACCACGCTGCCTTCAACTAGTGCCTGGTCATCCATTCGTGCCTCCAACTACAATGTTTCCCTCAACAGTACAGCACAAAGCACTTCTTCAGGTGAGGCCTGCAGCCCCCTCCTCCCGCTTCCCTGCTGAGCCTTGCAGCCCCCAAGGCAGTGGGTGTTTCACGACCGTTTTCTCCTTCCAGCCAGAAACAGCGACTCCAAATCCACTTGGTCTCCTGCTTCCGTTAACAACACCTCTCTGGCCCATGAGCTATGGAAGGTCCCTCTGCCACCCAAGACCATCACGGCTCCCTCGCGGCCGCCCCCTGGACTGACCGGGCAGAAGATGTCTCTGCCCATGTGGGACAACTCTGTGCGATTTGGGGGTGGCTGGAGCCACTCGGATGCCAGATACACCCCTGGTAAGGGCCTGGGTCCCATCTCCGTGCTCCACCCTTGCCCTGCCTGGCTGATGGCAAGGCACGTCTATACTCAGAGTACTTTTCCCACTGGGCCAAGGGCATGGCTGGGGTAGCCCTTGCCAGGCCCCTCCTCCTCAATCGGCCCTTGGCTGCCTGTCGGAGAGCTTCCCACCTGCATGGAGATGTTGACAAGACCCCTAAGCTAGACTGCGGGGGGGGGGGGGGAAGGCCTACTCAGTGCGTGCTTACCCCTTGCAAATTGTTCCCCCCCCCCTCCGGCCAAGGTCAGGGATCTTTGAAATGTGAGAATCTTTTGAAGCCTTCAGCTGTTGAGCCAAGTAGGGAAGATGCTGTGTGGGATGGTTGCTGAGAGTTGCAAGCTCATGGAAATGGGAAGAGGAGCTGAGCTCCCAGGGTCTCCCCGTATCCCCTGCTTTCTCAAGGGTTAAGGAGTTAGTGGGAGGTGTTTTTTCTCTTCCAGGTTCCAGTTGGAATGAGAATAGCAGCTCAGGGAGAATCACCAACTGTCTCGTCCTGAAGAACCTCACACCTCAGGTGGGTGATGCTTTGGGGGGAGGTGTTTGGGGGCTGGGGGATCCGAGCCCCTCCCCCTTCCGGCCAGGAGGGGCAGCTGCTCAATGAGGCCATCCCTTCGCTCTGTGCCCAGATTGATGGCTCCACCCTGCGGACCCTCTGCATGCAGCACGGGCCCCTGATCACATTCCACCTGAACCTCCCGCATGGCAACGCTTTAGTCCGGTACAGCTCAAAAGAAGAGGTGATGAAGGCACAAAAGTCCCTCCACATGTGAGTAGCCGCCAGGCGGGATGCGAGGCTTGGACAGGGACAGAGGGGAGGCCGCAGGGCTTGTGGGAGAGGCACATGGATTACTGGGCAGAAGGATCTTTGGAACTCAGACCTTCCTTCGGTGAAGGACCTGACATGGCCGCCTTTTCTTTCTAATTAATCTACTCTTAATAGGCCTGGTTTTATTTGTCACTTAATTGGCTGGATTCTCCTCCGGAGGGCTCCTCCTTTTTTTATTACCATACAGTAGTTACCGTAGTATAAAGTCAGTGGGTAAATGGTTGTAATTGCTGTTTTTGAGGGGCTTAGAAGAAGAAGAGGAGGAGAAAGATGCAATCACAGGGTGGGACTGGTAGTCTCAAATGGAGATGTGTTTCGGGTGGCGGGTGTGTCCTTTGCAAGCCTGCTGCCATCTAACCTGCCTCTTGCTGGCTTTGTGAACAGGTGCGTCCTCGGGAACACTACAATTCTGGCTGAGTTTGCCAGCGAAGAGGAGATTAGCCGCTTCTTTGCACAAGGCCCGTCTCTGACCCCGACCCCCGCCTGGCAATCTCTGGGCACCAGCCAGACCCGCCTGGGGAGCATGGACAGCCCCCACGCGTTCTCCAACCGCAGTGACCTGACCCCTCCCTGGAGCGGTCCTGGGCTTTCAGGAACAAGCAGTGGGGATCTCCATGGCACCTCCCTTTGGGGCAGCCCCAACTATTCCACCAGCCTCTGGGGCTCCCTGGGCGGCAACGACACCAGGGGCCTTGGCAGCCCCTCCCCGCTCAATGCGTTTCTCTCTGTTGACCACCTGGGGGCCGGTGGGGAGTCCATGTAACCTTGTTTCAACGGGAAAAACTGACCTCAAAGCAGCACTAAATTTGGATTCCCCCCCACCCCCACCTGCAGCCTCTAGGGGTCAACTGTGGAAATGGTTACGTCGTGCACATTTTTCCTCTTTGTTTTAGCCCAAAACATACCAGTTTGAATACTTGAATCATGCAGGCCAATATTATAATGTGAAAAGTGAAAAGATTTACATTTCCAGGTAGTACATTGCATAATTCAGCAGTTTCCTACATAAGATCAGTTTATTTTTCTTGTTTTCCTTGATTTTTTTTTCCTTTGGCAACTTGCTGAAAATGTTGGAGTTTGAGCTTTTTAAGCTTTGCACAGACTTGGTCCTTCTCCCTACCTACTCTACCATGTCTGAGTGGTAGCGGCGGCAGCCCCCAACTCCCCAGGCAATGTTTTGTGGCGGGCGGGCAAGGGGGTGCCCGCTTTGGGTTGGGACGAGCCCCGATGCCTCTGTGGGTCTGCCTGCCTGCCTGGCCACTCGGCACCTGGTGGCCGTCCGTGGTGCCAAACAGTCTGGGGAGAAGACCCTGCCAGGATGATGGACGAAAACGTGTTGCACCTGCCGGCTCCTGTGGAATCGGACAGACGGACGGAGCTCGGCAGCTCCCGAAGCTGCACGCCCGGCTGCACGCCTGGGTGGTGCCCTGCACTTTCAAGAGGCGTTTGGGTTTTGTCTTTTATTTGGGGGGCTCCTGTTGGGGCACTGCCTTGTTTACAGAAGTTTTTTCTTTCTCTTTTTTTAAGAAACAAATGTTTACTCTTCCATCACTTAACTATTTTTTAAAAAAAACAAAAGATGTGGATGATAAAGATGCTTCCTCTTGATCTCTGGGAATCTCGGGCCATGCGCGGCCACGTTCCATTCGTTGTTTTCTACCCCCCCTCCCGATCCAAGAGCCTGGCTCTCAGGAAAACGAAGGTCCCCAGTAGAACTCCTCCTCCTCCTAGTTTCTTATAGGAAAAATAACTTTTAGCACTGATTATTACTTGCTCGGTAAAATGACTTCTGCCAAAAATTGCTTCGATTCGCTGGAGTTTGACATTCTGTGCTTTCCGATGCTGTCTTTTTAATAGTGCAGGGGAGGAAGGGAGGAAGGGGGGGCTTGGCTGGTAAACTGTAGTTCCCTCTTTTCGTAAAGCCCCCCCCCCCGGCTCCCCCCTTCCCACCCCCCTTTGTGCCATTGATGCTCTTCCTGCTCTTTGTGACTGTGTTTCATGTTTAACCTTAAAGCCGAAGTAACTATGCAGACTGTAACCAAGGATTTGGAATTACAGAACTTTGTTGTATAAATTTTAAATGTTTAAAAGTTCCTGCAAATACTTTTCTTGTGAAAGTGTTAAACTCATCTTCCTTTTTGCCACAAATGGTATTATTATCTGATGCTTGTTTAGTCGGAGAATGAAATGCTAAACAAGGATAAAAAAAAAAAGAACCTTTTAACTGTGCCGAAAGATGCTCTCATTTCATTGCCTTGATTCTAACTGTTGTGTCTGAAGATGCAAAAGTTGTCAGTGGCTTTTTAACTGTTTACAAATAGTGTGTGATTGTAAAATGTACATTTTGGGTTGTGTTCAAATTATGAAGCTTCTCCAGATATTAATAAATCATGACTTTGGGGGCTGCTTATTTGTTGTGTTGGATGTCTCTGATTTTTCTCTCTAGCAGAACCTGCAGCCTTTGCCACCTCCGGATTTACCTGGAGAGGCCCGTTGGCTGCACGGATGCCCCAGAGTAGTTTTAACAGTTCTGTATCCGTACATCTCCAAAACAACAACACTCTTTGTTTCTCGGTCTTGATTGATTTAACAAAGGAGGTCAGTGTTGGTGAACCAAGTGCCGAAAAGGGAGCACATACGCGTAGGGGAGTGTTGGAAACCGGAAGAGCAGCTCCCCGGCACGGATGTGAACTCCAGGAAGCAGAGCTTCCGGTTTCCAGCGTGCGCATGTGCGCCAATCACCTGGTCTTCCAGTTTCTGGTGCCCGTGTGTGCATGAAGACATCCGCACCGGCACCTGAAAGAGCAACGGGCAACGGCTGGCATGCCTGGAGCGATGGCTCTGCGTGCCATTTCCGGCACATGTGCCATAGTTCGCCATCACTGAAGTAGGTGATTCCTGTGTTCATGCAGGTTAGTCAACCTTCAACAGGACTATTTCCTAATTGGCCTCTGGGCTCCCTCCAGAAAAACTGATCAGGAAAGCTCATAGGACCCGAGTAGCAGAGATAACATCCAGGGCCTGTGGCAGTTTTTCATCTTAGCAGCTTCATTTCTAAGCATTGTAGAAGAGGGTGGCCGGCCAGCCAGCCAGCTCATGGATGCTGTAAATGGGTCCCCCGATGTTGGAGAGGATCCCTCTGGCCCCTTCCAGGCATCTGATTCTACAAATTTTCAGTGTGAACCAATTGTCTATGTTTGGGGGTCAGCCTGCCCACCTTGTTTTGATTTCACTAGTTCCACTTTCTCAAAGGGGGAGTTAAGACTTCTGGGTGTTGGTGTCCTTGCTTAATGCCAGGCGTGCTTCCGTTCAAAATCCAAGAAAGAAAACCCGCAACTCCATGTTTATAGAGAAAGGTACTTTTACTGAGTATGAACTGAATGCAATGAAAAGCAAGGTCTGAGGCAGGAGTCTGCAAACTTGGCTCTTTTAAGACTTGTGGACTTCAACTCCCAGAGCTTTGCTGGCTGAGGAACTCTGGGACTTGAAGTCCACAAGTCTTAAAAGAGCCAAATTTGCAGACCCCTGTTTTGAGGCAATAGGCGCGAAAATTAAGATATTGAAAGCAATCCCACTTCCCTCCCCAAGGAACCCGGTTCAGTGTCCAATCCACATCTCCCCAAGGTGTCATGTGGGCGCTTCTTCAGATGGGCCCCACTGCACCACTTGTTTGGGTTCAAGCAACAGAGTTACCTAATAAATCTCTTGCTCTTTTGCCCAACTGCACTGAAAGTAGGATCCAAGCCCCAAGGAACCTCCCAAGACAAGCTGCTTGCGCAACCCATAGCTGTGCACTGTATGAACCAGCACGTGTGACTCTTGTCTCAATCTCCTAATCCTCCAAATTGGGTAACTATTATACGAACACAGCTGCACAGGTTGAAGTTTATTTCTCATCCAAATGGCATTGTGCACACAGGCCGTACTGTCCAATGGACGAAGCGCACGTCCAGGGTCGCATCACTGCAGTGAGAGGTCCTCCTACAGTCACTCTGGAAAGCTCACAAGACTCTAGAACCAAGGCATGCGCTCCTGGTTGAAATTGGCAAGAGTGGAGTCACCCACCAACCATCTGCCCATTAGCCACGGTTCTTGTGCAGCCACACAAAGCCATGAGCTGACATCAGAACTTCCTGCGTTCCAGGAGACCTAGGAATGGTGGGGCAGGGATGGTACAAATCTCAGGGAAAGTCTTGAGAAACATAGTTTTAAAAATGGCGATAGTGAAACAAAAGGCGTAAGAATTTTTCATATTTATTCTGATGGCCAACATTTACAACTTTAAATAGGATAAACAAAACTGAGAGCCCCAGGGATTCCAAACCGCAAAGGGGGTGGCTTGCCAGGCTCGTCCTTCTCCATCCCTTCATCCAGCTCTCGGAACAAAACAAGGAATACCTGCGAGCAAGGCAGGGAGAGAATATCTGTAGCTTGCATAGGATCACCAGAAAGGAGTTAAACGCTGCCAAGAGCAGCCAATGAAAGATCATGCATGAAGACAAATCAACACGTCCCAGTATAATGTTGCAAAATCGAATCTCAGCCGGTCACCGGGATCAGGGATTTACTCTTCCGAGCTTTCGGACTCCTGCTGGAGCCCATCTTCAGGGAACTTCTCTCTGCTGGAATACGTGCTCACAGAATAGCCCAAAGGCCCATATTCCAGTAGACCCAGATTTGATTTTGCAGTGAAAGATGACCTGCCCAAGGATAAGACCACCGTTTTCATCCGGAAGAGCAAAGGCTCCCAATGAGCCTGTTTAGGGAGTCAAACCAAATGCATCTGAATCATTGTGCGGCTCCCAATGTCCGGGGGAGGAGGCATGACCAGCTGGCTGAATGCTGGCCAGACCGACCCAGGGCACAATTCTGGGCTGGTCTTGGTTTTAGTCACAGCTCCTGCTAGAAGAGCAGGTGTCGGCCGTGATCAGGAGGGCCTTTGCACATTTTCAGGTTGTGCATCAGTTGTACCTGTTCCTGGACTGGGAGGCTCGGCTGTCACTTGTGCCCTTTGGGCTGGATTACTGCAATGTGCTCTACATGGGGCTGCCCTTGAAGAGCATCCGGAAGCTTCAACTGGTACAGACTGCAGCTGCAGGGAGAGTAAACGATGTCGGATATTCAAGACATGTAGCCGCTGCTTCGCGAGCTGCCACTGTGCTTCTGGGTGCAATTCAAGGGTTGGATATTAAGCCATGGAAGCTTTTCCAAGGAGCCAAATTGTCAACCTTTAAAAATGTTGATGGCTTGGGGCCAGGTTCTCTGAGGGACCAGCTTATCCCAGTCCTTTCTACCTCTCCAATGGGGGATGGGGAAGCTGAAGGCCCCATTAGCCAAGGAATGTTGGCTGGTGGGGAGGAGAGGTGCCTTCTCCGTTGTAGCCCCTGCCCTCTGGAACCCCCACACTGTTGGCCTTTCATGAGGTTTTAAAAACCTGGCTATGTGCCCTTGTCTGGGGTTACAGATACAGAGAGTCTGATTTCTTGGCTATCCTGACAATTACAATACTTTTCTCAGCTACTGAATATATGTATTTTTATACTGTTTTTAACCGTGTTTCATTTTAGAATTAGTTCGCCACCCAGGATCACTTGGTTGGGCAGGTACAAAAATTAAAAGGAATAACTTGTCTGCGATCATCAGGTCGCCGTGTTGAACATAAAAGTAAGCCAAAAAAAAAGTAAGCCAACCAAAGCAGGACACACCGCTTCCTCCCCATCATTCTGCCACGATGAACAGGGAGACCCACATCCCAGGCAATCCCCCAGCCATTCATCAGCCAAAGCAAGGATATTTCCGGCCTCATCCAACGCAACAGAGAGACAAGGAGATTTGGGCACAGCAGCTGCCTATTCTGCCCTGGTGGACACCCGCCTTGTAGATGCTCTGGGCCAGTTTTTGTTTTCCTCCTCGCAGGGCAGCCTGCAGCTCCCCTTCTGAAGCTTTGCAGGAATTCTCTGCCATCTCTGACTTGATTTCCTGCAGCTCACCCTAACATTCCACAATCCATCCCTGCAACGCTCTGAAGCCACGGAGGCTTCAACCCAACTTCGAATCATCATGACATTGCAAGCGCCAGTTTTCATCTTGCGGCTATGCTGCTGAGCATTCGAGAAGAAAAAATAGGTTTAACAGTCCAAGCCTCTTTGCTTTCCTGCACCTACGGCTGCCGTTGCTTGCTCCTTCCTTCCCACTAAATTTTCCAATACATCGTTATCACAGAATCATAAAACGTAAACTTGGAAAGGATGCCAGGCCCACGGTCCCATCCTGGAAACGGCGAAGGACCGGAAGGCTGTGCTCAGTTTTCACTGGCAGAGGGCTGCAGGAGGCTGTCCCACCCGAAAATGGGTCCTGGGAGTGGGGGCCTGGAGGGCTCCGCTTTTGCTGGCAGAAAGCTGCAGGAGGCTGCAGAGGGCTCCACCCCAGCCACGCCCCCCCCCCGCCTCCCACTCCCAGATCAAACACAACCCTGATGCAGCCCTCAATGAAATCGAGTTTGACACCCCTGATCTGGTCTAACCTCTCACTGCAGGGATCCCTCCTCACACTCTGTCCAAGGATGCTAGCCAGGAGCGGCTTCGCTCCCAATCCAATTTCTCCCACCTTCCCAGACTGAAATGCAGGCCAAACCCACCCATCTCACCCACAAGGCTCCCACGATGGAACCTGCTCCCCGTTTCAATCCCTTCCTGCAGGCTTCACACCCAACAGCCTTGGCAAAACGATGTCCACTTACTCCACTTGAGAAGCTCAATCATACACGTCTTGCGTATCGGCAATATAATCCATAATATCCTGAGGAGTCATCAGCTTTTCTGCCGCCGCGTCTGGAATTTCAAACCCTGGAAAAGATTTGGCTCCTTTAGTTCAGAGACGCCAACGAGAGCAGGAACCACAATATTGGCCTGAAGGTCCCAGCCTTCCAACGAAGCCCCACAGGGTGCAGGGCCAATTCCATGGCCTTGGGGAGGAGAGATGTCGGCCCCATCTCTTGGTGGGGAGAATCCTGGAGAACTCAAAGCCCAAACCCAGTCAGGTCCCACAGCGCTACTGTTCTGGTGGGGAGGGGGGCCCTGAGGTTTATAACCTTTTTCCTGGCGCCTATCTACCCTGGGATTTGATTCACCTTCCTGGGAATGTTAGCGGGGGAGGGGCCATCTGTTTTGTCCTGGCTCTGGAGCCTCTGGGAAGCCTTCTCAGCCTGCCATTCTCAAAACAACTTCACAGCTGTGGATTGACCTATTCAACCCTCAACTGAGGTGGGGGGGCGTGGGGGGGGGGTGTCTAACTGCTTGAACCTAATGCAGGGGTCTGCAAAACTTGGCTCTTTTAAGACTTCCGGGCTTCAACTTCCAGAGTTGGCCTTTCATGAGGTTTTAAAAACCTGGCTATGTGCCCTTGTCTGGGGTTACAGATACAGAGAGTCTGATTTCTTGGCTATCCTGACAATTACAATACTTTTCTCAGCTACTGAATATATATGTATTTTTATACTGTTTTTAACCGTGTTTCATTTTAGAATTAGTTCGCCACCCAGGATCACTTGGTTGGGGTGGGCAGGTACAAAAATTAAAAGGAATAACTTGTCTGCGATCATCAGGTCGCCGTGTTGAACATAAAAGTAAGCCAAAAAAAAAGTAAGCCAACAAAAGCAGGACACACCGCTTCCTCCCCATCATTCTGCCACGATGAACAGGGAGACCCACATCCCAGGCAATCCCCCAGCCATTCATCAGCCAAAGCAAGGATATTTCCGGCCTCATCCAACGCAACAGAGAGACAAGGAGATTTGGGCACAGCAGCTGCCTATTCTGCCCCGGTGGACACCCGCCTTGTAGATGCTCTGGGCCAGTTTTTGTTTTCCTCCTCGCAGGGCAGCCTGCAGCTCCCCTTCTGAAGCTTTGCAGGAATTCTCTGCCATCTCTGACTTGATTTCCTGCAGCTCACCCTAACATTCCACAATCCATCCCTGCAACGCTCTGAAGCCACGGAGGCTTCAACCCAACTTCGAATCATCATGACATTGCAAGCGCCAGTTTTCATCTTGCGGCTATGCTGCTGAGCATTCGAGAAGAAAAAATAGGTTTAACAGTCCAAGCCTCTTTGCTTTCCTGCACCTACGGCTGCCGTTGCTTGCTCCTTCCTTCCCACTAAATTTTCCAATACATCGTTATCACAGAATCATAAAACGTAAACTTGGAAAGGATGCCAGGCCCACGGTCCCATCCTGGAAACGGCGAAGGACCGGAAGGCTGTGCTCAGTTTTCACTGGCAGAGGGCTGCAGGAGGCTGTCCCACCCGAAAATGGGTCCTGGGAGTGGGGGCCTGGAGGGCTCCGCTTTTGCTGGCAGAAAGCTGCAGGAGGCTGCAGAGGGCTCCACCCCAGCCACGCCCCCCCCCGCCTCCCACTCCCAGATCAAACACAACCCTGATGCAGCCCTCAATGAAATCGAGTTTGACACCCCTGATCTGGTCTAACCTCTCACTGCAGGGATCCCTCCTCACACTCTGTCCAAGGATGCTAGCCAGGAGCGGCTTCGCTCCCAATCCAATTTCTCCCACCTTCCCAGACTGAAATGCAGGCCAAACCCACCCATCTCACCCACAAGGCTCCCACGATGGAACCTGCTCCCCGTTTCAATCCCTTCCTGCAGGCTTCACACCCAACAGCCTTGGCAAAACGATGTCCACTTACTCCACTTGAGAAGCTCAATCATACACGTCTTGCGTATCGGCAATATAATCCATAATATCCTGAGGAGTCATCAGCTTTTCTGCCGCCGCGTCTGGAATTTCAAACCCTGGAAAAGATTTGGCTCCTTTAGTTCAGAGACGCCAACGAGAGCAGGAACCACAATATTGGCCTGAAGGTCCCAGCCTTCCAACGAAGCCCCACAGGGTGCAGGGCCAATTCCATGGCCTTGGGGAGGAGAGATGTCAGCCCCATCTCTTGGTGGGGAGAATCCTGGAGAACTCAAAGCCCAAACCCAGTCAGGTCCCACAGCGCTACTGTTCTGGTGGGGAGGGGGGGCCCTGAGGTTTATAACCTTTTTCCTGGCGCCTATCTACCCTGGGATTTGATTCACCTTCCTGGGAATGTAAGCGGGGGAGGGGCCATCTGTTTTGTCCTGGCTCTGGAGCCTCTGGGAAGCCTTCTCAGCCTGCCATTCTCAAAACAACTTCACAGCTGTGGATTGACGTATTCAACCCTCAACTGAGGTGGGGGTGGGGTGGGGGGGTGTCCAACTGCTTGAACCTAATGCAGGGGTCTGCAAACTTGGTTCTTTTAAGACTTCTAGACTTTGCTGGCTGAAGAACTCAGGGGGTTGAAGTCCACAAGTCTT
Organism: Ahaetulla prasina; assembly: GCF_028640845.1. Lineage (NCBI taxonomy): Eukaryota > Metazoa > Chordata > Lepidosauria > Squamata > Colubridae > Ahaetulla > Ahaetulla prasina. Next base: position 3,583,786 of record NC_080552.1, read on the forward strand.
AAAGTTGCCAAAGTTGGAGACCCCTGACCTAATGGAATTCCGCGGCTCGGCTGCGTTTGGGAAGGTTCCTGAGGCGGGAAAGATGGGGCGGGGGGGGCAATGCAGGGGGGCCTTACCGAACTCGTCCTCCATGGCCATGATGATCTCCACTTGGTCCAGGCTGTCCAGGCCCAGGTCTTTCATGAAGTGCGCCTCCACCGTCAGCTGCAGGGGTGACCACCAGGCGGGTCAGAGAGGCTGCCCCTCCTTTCCCTCCCCCCAGGCGCCCCTTCCTCCTCCTCCTCCCTCCCCAGGCGCCCCTCCCCTCCCCAGGCGCCCCTTCCTCCCTCCCCAGGCGCCCCTCCCCTCCCCAGGCGCCCCTCCCCTCCCCAGGCGCCCCTTCCTCCTCCCTCCCCAGGCGCCCCTCCTCCCCCAGGCGCCCCTTCCCTCCCCAGGCGCCCCCTCCCTCCCCACCTTCTCGGGGTCGATCTTGTCGTAGAGCTTCAGCACGTAGAGCACCTGGTCGTGGATGCTCTTCAAGGTCAGCGTCGGCGCGTCCGAGTAGCCGCGGACCCACGGAGGTCGCCGGGTGGGAGCGGGCAGCTGCTGCACCCCGGCCCAGGCCGCCCCCGCCAGGCCAAGCCTGCCTTCCTGCGCCGGCCCGACCGCTCCCGGCGCGCCCAGGCGGAGGACGAGCAGGCGGCGCTGGCCACGGAGCCCGGCCGCGGCGCGGAGCAGCACACGCGCCGCCATCTTGACCCTGTGCGCATGCGCCCTCTGCCGCAGGGGAGGGGCGGGGGGGCTCCTCCCGGCAGGCCTCGCGGCGAGAAGGGGGAGGGAGGGGGCGGGACCGCCGTCGCCCTGCCGGGAGCCTCGTCACGTGTGAATCCGGCCCCAGCCGCCGCTCGCGTGCAGCCGCCGCGGAGTAAAGCCGGCCAGGCGGGTGCAAGTGTTGCAAGCCCAGCTACAATGTTGCAATTTCTGGTCTGTCCCGATTCGGGCGCGTTTCGCGCGGGCTTCTCTCTCAAGCCCAATAGAATAGAATAGAATAGAATTTTTATTGGCCAAGTGTGATTGGACACACAAGGAATTTGTCTTGGTGCATATGCTCTCAGTGTACATAAAAGAAAAGATACGTTCATCAAGGTACAACATTTACAACACAATTGATGGTCAATATATCAATATAAATCATAAGGGTTGCCAGCAACAAGTTATAGTCATACAGTCATAAGTGGAAAGAGATTGGTGATGGGAACTATGAGACGATTAATAGTAGTGCAGATTCAGTAAGTAGTCTGACAGTGTTGAGGGAATTATTTGTTTAGCAGAGTGATGGCCTTCGGGAAAAAACTGTTCTTGTGTCTAGTTGTTCTGGTGTGCAGTGCTCTATAGCGTCGTTTTGAGGGTAGGAGTTGAAACAGTTTATGTCCAGGATGCGAGGGATCTGCAAATATTTTCACGGCCCTCTTCTTGATTCGTGCAGTATACAGTATATATCGGATATATTATATTATATTATATATTGGATATATTATATATTGGAGGATGCAGTTTTTGCGTCGAAAACGGATACAAGAATCCTCAGATGGCAGAAGCCAATGTGTTGCGAGAGACCCCAAGATAAAGACAGCATCGGGTTTTGCCCCTCCGGCCACCTGTGGGAAGCCCCCCCCCAACCCCAAGAATGAAATATTTTGGGGAATATTAAGAGGCAGAATATTATATTTCCCCAAAGAAATGGGAGAGGCATGTTCGTAAAGAGGCAGAAAGCAGCCCCCAGTCTGTCTTAATAGCCCCCAGCAGATGCCAGCACTTAAGGGGATCACGTGCTTGTTGAAAGAGGAAGCAACTACCTAGTCCAGGGGTCTCCAACCTTGGTCCCTTTAAGACTTGTGGACTTCAGCTCCCAGAGTTCCTCAGCCAGCAAAACTCTGGGAGTTGAAGTCCACAAGTCTTAAAGGGACCAAGGTTGGAGACCCCTGATCTAGATGGCTCCATTCATAAGCAAGGCAAAACAGAAGTCCATTCAAGACAGGATATTTCAAAACCCCTTACAGCAATTTTGACAGCTAAGAAAAGCAGAGTGATAGGATTAGAGCAAGCAACCCCTCAGCCAAAAATCTAACACAGGACATAGCCATCAGCCACAATAAGAATTACCCAGGGCTCTTTCAGGACTCAAAGCCCATATTGCCCAAACCCCAAACTTACAGAAACCATAAAGATCCATCCACCCATTCAGTCAGCTGCCCAGAACCCCAAACCCTGGTGGTTCCGTTCGTCACTAAACGGACCTTCTTTCCAGTTGGCCTCCATTTTATTTCCAGTGTCTTTCTCCCAGACTGCACTGCAGGGATGTTGTACGCTGCTTGCATCATTCCCATCCACCATTTCCTTGATTTTCTTTACATTCCATTCTTATGTTTATAAATCACTTGCTGTGGCAAACCTAATGCTCCTTCCTACTTATTTTCCTACAACAACCTTGTGAGGTGGGTTGGGCTGACAGTGACTGGCCCAACATTGCAGTTGGAAGGGGCCTTGGAGGTCACCTAGTCCAACCCCCTGCTCACGCAGGAGCCTCCTCAATGTGCAGAACAGAGTATGCCTGGAGTGGGCAATTTAAGGGGAAATAAACACCTTGGGGATACTAGCCACTCCTAGGAAACGAGAGAGAACGGGCGCGGATTGCATTGCTGAGCCAAAAGATGACTGAACTAAACCATTTCTAGGCCTCAGTGAGGCATATTGGAGCAAAGTCCGTAGATGAACACGGAAGGGGACAAAGGTGACCCATGAGCAAGCAGACAGCAGCCGTGGCACAGCTACTACCCACCGGCTGTCTCTGCAGAGCTGATGCAGCCACTGCTGGATAAAGGGTCAGTCAGTCAAGAAGAGAAAATTCTATGGCTGTAGACCTGAGGTCTTCTAACTTGGCAGCTTTAAGACTTGGGGACTTCAACTCCCAGAATTCTCCAGCCAGCTGAAGTCCCCAAGTCTTAAAGCTGCCAAGTTGGAAGACCTCTGCCATAGACAGACAGGCTGGGAAAAAGCAGGACACAGAAACCGTCTCCTCTATAACTGTCTGGTTCGGTTCTGCAACCCAACAAGAAAAACACAGACTTCAGAGGATAATTAGAACTACAGAAAAAATAATTGCTACCAACCTGCCTTCCATGGAGGACCTGTATACTGCACAAATCAAGAAGAGGGCCGTGAAAATATTTGCAGATCCCTCGCATCCTGGACATAAACTGTTTCAACTCCTACCCTCAAAACGACGCTATAGAGCACTGCACACCAGAACAACTAGACACAAGAACAGTTTTCCCCCCGAAGGCCATCACTCTGCTAAACAAATAATTCCCTCAACACTGTCAGACTATTTACTGAATCTGCACTACTATTAATCATCTCATAGTTCCCATCACCAATCTCTTTCCACTTATGACTGTATGACTATAACTTGTTGCTGGCAATCCTTATGATTTATATTGATATATTGACCATCAATTGTGTTGTAAATGTTGTACCTTGATGAACGTATCTTTTCTTTTATGTACACTGAGAGCAGATGCACCAAGACAAATTCCTTGTGTGTCCAATCACACTTGGCCAATAAAAATTCTATTCATTCTATTCATTCACCCGCAGAAGCTCAATGCTGGGTTGGGAACAAATACTCAGGGAATTAGCACGGTGGTACAGAATTCAAAAATGTAAAAAAAACCAACCACCAAAACCCGCATCCCAACCACTTCGAGGGCAAAATGTGGACTACACAATGCAGTAAACAAGTAGAGGTTACACTGCAGTGTTAACATAAAAGGGACAAATTACATTCCGCCCAGCAGATGCGGTGCCCAATGCAGTGGCACGACCCATCATGCGCGGTTTGAAGGGAATGTTGGCTCCCTCATCCCCATCCAGCATCAACGCTTATTCAGTTATGGAATAGCCCAAAGCTGCCTCTTTGGGGACCTTCCGTGCCAATTATACACGGCAGCGTTGCCAGAGGTGTGGAAAAAACTCATCTTTTGGGTACAGATAAATGATCTCAAGTTCTCCCCTTTATTCTTCTCGTCACTTATTTGTGTTTGGTTTTGCCTGCCTTTTAACCTGTTCTGTCCGTTAACGGGCTGTATTTTTGCTAGCTGAACTTGCTGTGATCCGGATGCAGGGATTAACCAGGAATGTTCTGGGGCAGGGGTCCCCAACCTTTTGGACCTCAGGGACCACTTAAATTTATAATTTTAAATCCCGCGGACCACTAATATGATCTGCCTAATGACCGGCTGGGTGGGTGTGGCTAAGTGGTCATGTGACTGGGAGTGGCCAACTCAATGTCACCTACCTTGAGGGTTGCCTTGATGGCCTCTACTTGCCCCTCCCCTCCCAGCCACTCCTTGCCTGCCCACCTGGGCTCCTTAGGGCCCCAACAGGAAGCAGTTGCTGGATCTAAGCAGTCACCATGAGAAAGAGTTGGTGACAGTTCAAATTGGATCTGGCCGAGGCGGCTCAGCAAAAGCACCTCACTCAGGGCTAGGAGCATAGGCTTTCCAAGCAGAGGGAAGACTTGATGGAGTGCAAGGCCAGGTACCAGTGCCTGGAGACTCAGCAGGCTGAGATGGTCAGACAGTTCCAGGCCATGATGCAGTCCCACTGGAATGAGGCCCTCCAGCTGTTGTGGCTCCAGCCCCCAAACCTGGCCCCATGCCCGAAAGTGACTCCGAGAGTGAGGGGGAAGGGCCGGTAAGGCTTACCTCAGAAGCACCGATTCCTTTGGCCCGGCTCCAGGAGCCAGAACCAGGCCAGTCGAGGACGTAATGAGGCCGACATCCCGATTCCTCCCTTCCTCAGGCTACGCCTACACACGCAACTGATAACCATACTAATCAAGCCTGGATCGACCCGCGCTTCAGAAGATTAGAGAGGCGACGTCATCAAAGGGAAGGGTGGGGCCCACAGGATATATAGGGAGCTTTGGGACTGCTCTCAGTTCCACGGGAAGCAAATTAGCTGAACCGTGTCGAAGTGAGCTGAAGTCTTAATCTGTTTGAACTTTTTGGCAGGCAGCTGCGTTTTCTCGGCCAGGACTGATAGGAGCCGTGAACCCACTGGCTGTAGGCCAGCTCGTTACTCCAAAGTGAGGACGGAGACAGAACACCAGCTCTTTGCCATCAGTGGCACTTCCCTCTAGCCATCAGCCAAAGCCCTGCACCAGAAGGCTGAAGCAGACCTCAAGTCGGAATTTCTGTCCCCCTCCAACCCATACAAAAATACCCCAAAGGGGGAGACTGTCTGCAGCAACACATTCATTGCATGTATCCGGCCATAGTTTGAGGACCCCTGATTTAGTGCAATATAAAAAATGCAAATCATTTTTCTGCAGACCACCAACATTTTCTCATGGACCACCAGTGGTCCACAGACCACCAGTTGGTGACTGCTGTTCTGGGGGCAAGATAAACCAGCAAGGACAGCTTTCCCACCGTCCATTCCAGTCCATCTCTATGGACTGTTACTCTGTCTTCAGGGCAGTTAAGAGCCAGCCATAGCTACTCTGAAGTCCAGTTCTTTTCCTATCATCCTCTGACAGCAGCTTCACGTGGATAGGTGTGTTCTGGCCCAGGGTGCAGGCAGTGGAGCCGCCAGGGCCAGGCCTCATTCCCCATTTTTTGTGCCAAGGGTATCCGTGAGAGTGGCATAAAGTTAGATATCCCTGCAATATTCCAGCTAGCAGAATACCCTTCACAGGTGCAGAAGCCACTTCACATGTTCCTCTGCATTAGCTTAAAAAAATTTATCAGGAATGTACTTGGATCTGCCTGAAAAATAACATTCTACTGTCATGTTATCCCGTGTCACTTCTAACATTTTACAAAAACATCATCACGTATTCAAGAAGAGTTAAGGAAATGTCTCACTTGCTTTATCGGTTTCATTCTTTTTAATAGGTGCAGGGCGATTGCTTCCAAAAGAGGCGAAACCTCAGCCAACCAATAGCTCCTATTAATTCTGGCGCGTTTGCAAAAGAAATATTCCAGCTGGATTGTGACCACGCCCATTTCTGAGTCCCTTTGACAAAACTGCATCTCCTTGAGGGCCCTTCACAACACCACTATTGTGAACTTGACATGACCCTGAACTGCCCTCCGAGGGATTCGGCTCCAGAGTTCTTGGAAGGTGGGACGCCAGATCTGCAGGTCTCTTAACCAGGGTGGAGCCCCCCTGTGTACCTGTAGAGGTAAACCGAGCCATCTTCTTGCCCAGCCAGCAGGCAACTGTCCGTGACTGACCACCTGGCCAGGGACCAGCTGCCTCCAGAGTTGGGGGGCAGCAACGCAGTGCATTGCCCCAGAAATAAATCCCACACCACAATGGTTCCAGATGTCAGGACAGCTGCTGCCGAAGAGCCCCTCACGTCGCGCTCCAAGTACCTGAAAGACCAGAAACAGTGTCTTTGGGAAGCTGCAGGCTTTGGAGCCCCGTCTCTTGCCTGCTTGGGGCACTCAGACGTAGAATACTTGGGACAGCGAGACGGGCGGCCTATGAATTTTATGAATAAATAGTTACTGCATTTTTCGGAGTATAAGACGCACCTTTCCCCCCCAAAAAAGAGAGTGAAAATCTGGGTGCGTCTTATATTCCGAATGTAGCCCTGTCCAGCCTCTCACACTGAGATTTCAGAGGCTGAAAAAAGCGCCAGAAATGAAGCTTCAGAAAAAAAGCCTCCAAACAGAGCTTCAGAAAAGAAGCCCCCAAAACAGAGCTTCAGAGGCTTTTTTTCTGAAGCTCTGTTTCGGAGGCTTTCAGAGGCAGAAAAAAAAGTTTTTTCTGAAACTGAGTTTCAGATGCTGAGAGAAAAACAAGGCACAACCAAGGAACCTGTTGCTAAAATTCACCTCTGGGAACAGCTGATTGGGGGTATTCCTGCAGGCCGATGGACCGGCCAATCAGCTTTTTTCTTAGTTTCCTCCCCAAAAACTAAGGTGCGTCTTATAGTCCCAAAAATACGGTAGTTGTTTGGACAGAAGAGAAGTGTAAAAAGGAAGCTCAGATTAAGCAGGATCAGAGTGACAGACTGGAGACTCCCACAATGGAGCCCCTCTGGGCAGCCCTTCCTCCTCTTCTCAGCCACAAGTAAACGCCTTAAGGAGGGGACAGAGTTAGGGAGGGAAGGGGCCACTGAGTGGCAGGTTAAGGCAAGTTAAGATCCATCAAGGTCATCCCCCAAACTGCATTTCTGGGCACAGGATGGGGCTTTTCTGCACTGCAGGCAGGGGGAAACCAGTGTTGTGGCTCTGGCCCCCGAGCCTGTCCTCATGGAGCAGGATGACTCTGAGAGTGAGGGGGAGGAGCAGACAAGGCCTCCCTCTCGAGGATCCTCCTCTCTGGCTCTGCCCCAGGTTCCAGCTGCAGGCCAGGAGGAGGAGGAGGAGCTGACAAGGCCTCCTTCTCCCGGACCCTCCTCGTCCTCCCTGGCAACGCCCCAAGCTCCAGCTGCTGAGGATCAATCCTGGATCAACCTGAGGCAGCGACTAAGAGATAAGCGTGCCCAGCAGAGAGGTGTGGCAAAGCGGGTGGAGCTGCCATTGGGCTTCATGACGGACAAAAAACTACCCAGCATGTGTTACGGCTCGGTTGCTCGGGAGTTAAAGGCCTTTCTTTCCTGTAAGCTTGGCAATGGGGCTTGGACACAAGTGCTTTTATCTCTGTTCGAGATAAAGACTTCAGAACTTGGCAGGCCTCTTCACGGTCGCTGCCAAGTCTTGTGCTTCCTACAGAAGAATCAGGTCTTTGTCAATAAAAGGACTGTGAAACTCCTTCTCCGTGAAGTGGGAGGGGGAACAGAACAACCAGCAGGAAATGAAAGTGGTTGGAAAAAGTAGCTTTTTGCCTTTGAACCCTTTCCTCCACGGGGGGCGGGGGGGGTGTTTGCCTGGGCCTGGGCCTGCTTGCTGGAAGCCCCCCTAACCATGACTGGACAGCAGTTGCCAATTGCTTCTCTTCAAAGTCTTATACGAATGGGTGATTTCTGAAAGATAGAAGGTTGCTTATCAAATTAAAGCACCAGCATCTGCAGGCCCAGCCAACAGCTTTCATCCCGGCTCCTCTGGCAATGATGCTCTGGAAACAGAGTGGCTCTCTTGGCTGCCTCGCCCAGGAAAGGCCCCTGCTTTGAATCTGGGCACCAACAAGCTTTGACTGCTATTTTTTACTCTTCTTTTTCCTAAGAGAGCTACTAGGCTTTTCATGGCTGTTTTTAACCAGCAGACTGTCATGTATGTCACTTGAGGTTGGAGGGCTTAGAAGAATGGGCCAAGCCCCCAAGCACCAGACTTCCTTCAGGGCTCAGTGCCTGCACTCTACCACAACTGCCTGCCCACCCGAAGCCTGCCCGGGCATCGGAGCACATTCAACCAGGGTTCAGAATGTTGCACTGGCTGCGCTCCAGGGACAACGGACTTGGGCATGAGAGGACTGACTTGGTTGGCAAAGGAAGAAGCACCCAAGGCGCCGGGCAGAAGCCCTTGGAACACACACCTCCCCTGGGGTAGCCACAGCTTGCAAGCTGCAATCAAGGAACTGCAGCGGGAAGGCTCTGCTTGATGTTGAAGAGATGGGAAGAAGTTTGTGCCATCTGCAAAACATCCAGCCACGCAGAGCTTTAGAGTCCACCTGAAAACAATCCTTTTGGAGATTCCTGACTCCTGACTCTTGCTCAGGGCAGGCATGTCAGATCTGCCATTGCAAATGCTTCAGCCTGCTTCGCTTTGCTGGCATCCTGCTATAAAATGTGGGTGGGGGGTGGGGGGTGGAAGAAGGGGAATATAAGGGGGAGGGATGACAGGAACCAGGGGTACCAATCCAGAATAGCCCAGGCATCCAAGGACATGAGTGTAAGAACAGAATGCAAAACTATACCGAAGAGGTGCCAAACCTTAAGACTGTTACCAAAACACCAAATCTGAATACTATTGGGACACTTACGGTCAAGTTAATTTTAATGGGTTTTAACCGGTTTTTACCGTTTTAGTCATTTGGCGATTGAAATATTTTGTTTTAATTGGGTTTTAAATTGCCTATTTATTATTGTTGTATTTTAATATGCCTGTGAACCGCCCTGAGTCCTACGGGAGATGGTGCGGGATAAAGGTATAAAAATAAAATAAAAAATAAAATAAAAGGGGGCAGACCTCGGGAGAGGGGAAAATCACTGGGTTTACGTGGGAACATTCAGATCTGGCTTTGCCTATGCTGTAACCATTTGGCTTTAGTAAAAATATACCTTTTGCTACAAATGGAGTCGAGGGTCTTTCTTTCCTAAATGCCAAATTGGGACAGGCCTGACACCTAGATAGAGACCTTAATTCTGAGTGGGGAGGGGTGTGTTTTCCACTGTCAAATTAATTTGGCTACAAGTTGCTGGGTTTTGAGCAGCCAACCTTCCCGCCCCCCCACCCCGCCCCCTCCGCCACGACTTGCCTTCCTTGGATGCCGGGGGGCGGGGCCAGGAGCATCACCCCAGAGCTTCTGGCGGTCTTGGGATTGAGCGCAACAATCTGGAAGGCGGGGTTCCCAGGCTGCTGGCTGTCTTTGGTGTGTGGGTGGCTGAAGACCAGGAAGAGGAGGCCCTGATCCGCAAGACAGAAAACACCCAGGGGGACATCAGCTCTGCCACCGGTCAGGTAAATATGGGATGCTTCAGACACACATTCACAGGGTGGCTCATAAGAACACTTAACCCGGGGCTGCACGAAGGGGGGCTGGGCAGCTGAGGGGAGGCCAGTTATAAACTCAGGATACTTTCTGAACATCCTCCCCCCTCCCCCTTTCTTTTCACAGCAAAGCTGGCTGAGGGATTCTGGGAGTTGAAGTCCACAAGTCTTAAAAGTTGCCAAGGTTGGAGACTTCCTGCTCTAAAGGTCATAAGTGTGCAAAATGGTCGTAAGCCACTTTTTTCAGTGCCGTCGTAACTTCGGTCACTAAACGAACGGTTGTAAGTCGAGGACTGCCTGCGCTTCCCAAAGGAGCCGCACCTCCTTCTCATCCAAACTCCTGCAAACGCAGACCCCACGTTCTCGTTCCTGCCTCAACGGTGCTCTTGGGGGAAACCGAAACAAGGGCTCAGCCGCAGGAAGGCCACCAGCCCCCCCCAGGGGCCTTTCCTGCCTCTCCCAGAGAGGACCCAGAGGCACCTACCGAATCGGAGTAGGCCTTGTGGCAGACGGATGCAGGGAAGGACCATCCCACCCGAATCTTCTTCAGCAACTGCCCGGTGCCCAGGTTCCTGTGCAAAGCAAAAAGGCCACCATAAGCTCAGCCCTGGAGTTCCCAGCAGCAGGAATTCAGGTCCCTTCGGTTGCCTGGCCAGGACGAGCCCGGCAGAGACCAGAGAAGAGAGCCTGATAGGTAGAACATCGATCAAATAAGCAATCCCGATAAATCAGGTGTTTCTCAAAGAAAGAAGCTGACATCACAGCGGAGCGAAGTGGGGAAAACAGTGGCAGTTTCCTGCTCTCTCCTGAAGGCAGACAGAGGGCACTAGCTGTGCACAAAAAGGTGTATGGCATCAGCTAGCAGCTGCTACGGAGGGAGGATCCCCCTGAATCTCCATCTGTCACCAGAAAAACCAGGTGTCAGGTCTGCCCTCTTCAGCTTCTTCGCTTTGCTGACATCCTGCCCTAAAGCACAGGAGAGGAGGGAGGGAATCTGGGGAAATAAAGTCAGAGTATGGGAATGGGAAGACAAATGGGAGGGGGGAGGAGAGAGACAGGCTGACGAAATGCAGAGGCGCCAAGGACACCTGGCCTGGGAATAGATGCTAACATTATATCAAGAGGTGCCAAGCAGTTCTCAAAACATCAAATTACTGGACACTGATGGAACTCGTCGGGTTGGGGGTGGGTGGGCAGGGAAAGGGGAAAAAGTGTAACCTTTGTGCTGGAATGCTCAGATCTAGCTTCACTTTTGCTGCAACCATTTAACCTTAGTGAAAGAACCTATCGCTTCACCCAAATGGAGTTGAGGGTCTTTCTTTCTTAAATGTCTAAGTTAGGGCAGGTGTTGTGTCTGCACCCCCTGAGCCGGCCCTGCTGCCAGAAAGTGACTTGGAAAGTGAGGGGGAAGGGCCATCAGGACTTACCTCGGGAGCACCGGCTCCCCTGGCTCAGCTCCAGGAGCCAGAGGCAGGCCAGGTGGAAGAGATAACGAGGCCTCCGTCCCGACTCTTCCCCCCCCCCGGCCACGCCTGCAGACCCAGCTGACAGCAATCAGGCTTGGTTGGACCCTAGGTTTCGTAGGCAGGAGAGGAGGGAACAACAGAAGCAGGGGTGGGGCAGGCCTAGGAAGTGCTGAGTCATGGAGCCACACCCCACAGGATATAAAAGGCAGCAAGAGCTGGTGTGTCTCTTTGTAACAGGCAAATCCACTGATTGACTAGAGCTGAAGTCTGTGACTCACCAGCGTTGTGGAAGATAACGAGGGCTCTTGGCATACGCTGGCTCTTTTGCCGCCAGAGCTGATAGTGCCGAGTAATTAAGCCATCATTCGGACGGAGGCGGAGGAAGACAGAACAGCAGGTCTAACACCAAGAAGGAAGGCTGAGCCTCTCAGAGCCAACTGTTCATATCTGCTGGACTCTTCCAAGGATTTTTTTAAAAAGTTCAGCTGTCATCCTTTCTATGCCACAGATGTTATGGCCGTATTTGGTGAAAGTTCCTTGTTAGAACACAGAATCCCAGAGCTGGAGAGACCTTGGAGGTCATCTAGTTCAACCCCCTGTTCAAGGCAGGAGCCTTATAGCATCCTGGATAAAGGGCTGACCAATTTCTTCTTGGAAATCTCCAGTGATGGAGCACTCACAACTCCAGGAAGCAAGTTAGATATTATCGCTGTTATGAATTATGTTCTGGGAAGGAAGTTAAGGTCCTCACACACCTCTATGCACTGCTAAACTAAAAATGGAGCTTTTTAATTTTGAAATTTGATAGATAAGGTTGAGAGTATACTTCTGGAAATATGAATCGGATGTTTATTTTGGTCAACTCTATTCAAATACTCAGTTTCAACTGAGGGGCAAGACTGGACAGGATAATATTTAGTTCTGCATGGTCTCAGCCTAAGGCAATTTTTAAAATCTGAATTGCAAAAATCTGTTAAAGGTAAAGGTTCCCTTCGCACATATGTGCTAGTCGTTCCCGACTCTAGAGGGCGGTGCTCCGTTTCAAAGCCGAAGAGCCAGTGCTGTCTGAAGATGCCTCCGTGGTCATGTGGCCGGCATGACTCAATGCCAAAGGCGCACGGAACGCTGTTCCCTTCCCACTAAAGGTGGTCCCTATTTTTCTATTTGCATTTTTTACCTGCTTTTGAACTGCCCATTACGGAGCACTAGGGATTCGAACCGCTGAACTGCCAACCTTTCGATTGACCTCAGTGTCTTAGCCACTGAGCCACCGTGTCCCTTTTTTACCACCAAGTCCCTTTTTCTGTATGTATGTATACATAATTAAAACTTTTGTACTGGAAATATTAGAATTTTTGTTTTAGTCCTAGTTTTCTGAATTTCTTTTTTCCAGTTATTTCACTCTTCCGCCCCTTTCAGTTAGTTTTACATTTTTCCATTTATGCACTGAGCGGTTTTTTGCAACAGCAATATAGTTTATACATACGTTTTTATGTGTTATCTACTGTAACATCTTTGTTGAACTGAGTCAGAATTTTAATGAAGAAAAATAGCTGGGCCAGGGGAAAGTTCTGCGGAGCAGCCTGTGGGCTCACCAGAGCACGATGCAGTTCATGGCGGTCATTCCAAGCAGAGCCTCCTGCAGTCCAGCCACATCGGCGAAAGCCAAGACGGTCTCTTCCGGGGGCATCAAAGGCCACCTCTTATGGCTCCTGCAACACATACAGGCTCTCCTGATTTTCAGAGTCTGTTTGTAGGATGGAAAATGAGTAGAGGAGAGAGTAGAGAGTATTAGTATAGTACAGAGTAGGGTAGAGTGGAATATTAAGGATAGTATAGGCTAGAAAATGAAATGGAATGGAACGGAACAGAACAGAATATGGAATGGAATAGAATAGAATATAGGATAGGATAGAATAGAATAGAATAGAATATAGAATGGGATAGGATAGGAGAGGAGAGGAGAGGAGAGGGAAGGGAAGGGTAGAGAAGAGAAGAGAAAAGAAGAGAAGAGAAGAGAAGAGAAGAGAAGAGAAGAGAAGAATGGAATGGCTCTATTGCCAAATGTGATTGGACACACAAAAGAATTTGTTTTTGGTGCAAAAGCTCCTGGTGTACATACAAACAACGAAGTGATAAGTCATAGATCATAAATTGTAAGATGCAATCATAATTCATAAGAAACAAACAAATGATGCATCATAATCAATAAAGAAGGCAGTAGGAAAGATGAGAAGGATAATAGCAATAGATCCCTACTACATGGGTAAATATCTTTAGGCAAAGGACAGCGCTGAGGGAGTTAGGTGTTTAGCGGAGCGATGGTGTGACGGAAGAGATCATCCAAGCCCACCTCATGTGGCTCCTGCAAAACCAACAGTTTCTCCTGATTTACAGCACTCCGTGAATAGCATGGAAAATGAACTCACTGCCAACATGCTCCACACAAGTATTACCCGGCTGCACCCTTGTCCAGATCAAATTCCGAGTTCCATTTCTTTCCCTGCTGCATTTCTGTCTATTTCTTAAAGGTCTTCTGAACTGGTGGTCTTCCCAGAGAGGTTTACCTGTGTCATTCCTCACCTTCCCATCTCAGAGAAAGAAAAGACTTCCACTTCTTGGCCTTGCAGGGACCAACAGCTGCAGACCAGCTTTCTATCGGTCAGACCAAGAACGGCGTTTATGTTTCCGGCTTTGAGCAGCTCCTCTTTAGCACAGCCGTCTTCAGAAGAATGGAACAGAAGCCTGGAAGAAGAGAAACCTGCTATGATCTTGGGTCCACTTACCGTGCCACAACAAAACCACTTAACAGGTGCTTATCAATTACAGCAATGCAGAGGATAGCTCTAAGATGGGAGTAATGCACTAATAAAAATACCAACATGCGATTGTGAAAGAAAAACAGGCTGTGGAATTTGCTCCTCAAAGGCAAATTCTGCAAAGCTGGGCCTATAAATGGCAAGTTTTGGACGCTGGACTTCCAGTAAGATTACAGGGAGTCTTTCACAGAAATAAGGAAATGTCGAATGTCTCCTCCTGCCACCAAGTGCGCCCACCAGCTTGGGGTGAGGGAGCATCAATATGCTGACCAGGGCTGAAAATCTACTTACCTTCCTTAGCGGCTCAGGAGTGCACGCGCCGCGCATGTGCATCACATGCATGCGCAGACCTTCTATGCATGCACAAAACCTCTACGTGTGCGCAGAAGTTAAAAAACACATTACTTCCTGGTTAAAGGAAGTAATGACACCTGGGCGGGTGGGTGGAGCTTTGCTCCGCCATCGCTACCGGATCGCCGAGCTACCAGCCGTGATCGCTATTGATTCGTGCGATCTGGTAGCATTTCACCCCAATGCTGACCACGTCCAGTTGTACCTTTCCACCCCAGCCTAAGGCAGAGACAGGGCAGAAGTCTCGTCCTGGTTCCTGGAGGGAGGCGTTTGGTTCTGGATGGGGAGAGACAGGCTCAGATCCAACCCCAGCCAAGGGGCCAGAAGCCACCTGATAATTCTAGGGTTGACTCCTCTTTGATTCCCGAAAGGTTTGTGATCGGAGGGTCTTCTGAGACCCCTTTTCTCAAGGAGGGGAGGGAGGCCCTGGCCAGGAGCCTTTGCTGCATTTTGAGGCTGATCTGGAATGGGATGTTCCATGAAAGAAAGAAGATTATAAATATAAATGTACAATTATGAAATGATAGATCGGGTAAAATGGAAAAGAAATTGAAAAGGAAGTATATATTATTAGAGAATCGGAGCTGCTCGGATACCAAATAAGGGAAATATTGTACAACAAAGAAGAAAGAAAGGAGAGAGGAATAGAAGGTAAGATAGAGGAGGAGAGGAAGAGAGAGGGATGGAAGAAAGGGGAAGGAGAGGAAAAAAGGATAGGGGACAAGAGTAGGAGAGAAGGTGAGAAAGGAGGAAAAGAGGGGAGGAGTGGGGGAGAGGAAGGGGAAGGAGAGGAGGCGGAAGAAAGTAGAGGCGAGGAGGGAGGGAGGGGAAAGAGAAGAAGAAGGTGTGTTGTGAAAGGAAGGGAAAGAAAGGGTAGAAGAGCAACCCCAAATGTAATTAAAACGTCTTATCTTCGTGCTTTCTTCAGAAAAAATGTGTATGATTATTTATGGATAAGGGAATGTACATTTAAAAGATATATAAGAAAGAAAAAAATAAACTTTTTTTTAATGGAATGGGATGTTCCAAGGGCATTCGTCCATGTCCTTCTGATCTCTCCGTGCCCACCTCCTAGATGGTCAGCAAGAGCCTGCTTAGTAGCAGATGCAACAGAAGGCCCAGCGAGGGGGTACTTTCCACGGAGGCTCCCCTGCTGTGGAAGAGTCTTATCCTCTAGGCAGCGACAAGTTAATCAGGATGCAAAGAGAAAATAATCTGCTGTGAACTCCATATAGGTGTCCGGAAGGGCATCCAGCCAGTAAATTCTCAGCTCTGTTCAATCGCCCTGACTCCACCCTGATGAAAATGGATTACAGGGTCAGGAAAAAAAAAATGTAACTACCATTATTTCACTTAACATTTGTGGTAGGAATGAGATGGAGGAAAATTTACAGAATTTGCAGAAAAAAAATGATGGAAACTTCAGTGCAAAGGGTCACATCCGTTAAATGCAACGTTGTATACAATTGCTTGAAATACACAATAGCAGCAAACTGCTCCTCTCGGGCATTAGACCTAATGGCCTGATTTGGTTCAAGGAAACAAAATATGAGCAAAGCAAATGTTGATGTTACTCTGAGAACGAAAGCCTGCAGCATTATAAGCACCTCAGGGTTCATTTGACTCTGTTGCTGAAATGCATAATCAGTCTCAAAAACTTTATTAGTTTATATAAAAAACGAAAAATATGAAAGAAAACGATGGGAAAATACGGGAGGAAAAGGGGAAGAGAAAAGTGTAGGAGAAAGGGAGAAAAGAAAGGAAGTGTTGATATCCGACTCCTTTTGGTACAGTAGAATAAGGTAACAGCATCAAACCTCATTTACTTTTGCAGAACAAGACGGCCATTCCTATAACCACAAACCTATCTCATCGGCAAAACCCAAAATCAAAGTTTCATTTTTTCCCACCTCAAGCACAAAGTCCAAAAGCGGTTTCCAAGCAGAAACAAAGTTAATTGTGTCTAATCAGAGCAGTTGATTTTGCCACCTCTGCAAACCCCGTCAAGCTAAAATCCATAATCCATGCATACCTTATCTCGGCTGTTTCCAGGCGCCCCAGCACTGCGCACACCACGCTGCGAGCCCCCGACAGGGGAACTATTTGGAGAACTGGAAGCTGGAAAAGAGAGCAGCAGGATCGACAGCCCTTCCCTTCCGAGCCAGACCTCCTCCCTCCTCTCTGGGCATAGAAGGACCCTTGACCCGGCCCCCTTCCCAGCACTGCCCAAAGACACGGGAGCATCGAGGGTTCCGGTTAGGGTTATAACTAGGCCAGGGGTCTCCAACCTTGTCAACTTTAAGCCTGGCGGACTTCAACTCCCAGAATTCACCAGCCAGCAAAGCTAATAGGGAGGCAGCGCCAAATCTTTCACCAGTCTTCAGGTGGAAAAGACTGGGGGGAGGGGAAGGGACACCCACCAGCAACGGGCCCAGGGCGGCGCCATCTCCCCCCCCTCCGGCAGTCGAAGAAGCATCGGCCTCACTTACCTTTGTAAAGTGCCAGGTGTGCACCGTCCCCCACTGGCCAAGTTCCAGAGGCCTCCAGAGAGAAATGGATGTTTCCTCAGCCGTCACAACGCACAATTCTTCGGAGTCAGCAGCTTCCCACCACACAGCGCTCATGTCCACCAAGCAGGAGCCGGAGCCGTTCTGAGGGAGAGCGGGAGGCGGCAGGATTATTCGGAGGAGCTGGGACTGCCTGGATGGACAGGGCCAGAGCATCCTGCATGGTGCAGCCCAGTATCTCCTCCCACCAGATTGGACCCATCCGCGCACACCTGAAGGTCCTGCCTTGCCAGAGGGACCCAACCCGCTTGGCCCTGTGCAGGAGGCTTTGCATGCTGCCATGGAAGCTGCTGCTCTGCTTTGAACAGGCTTTCGTGGCCTGTGTTTCACGAGACATTACAGGGAGCCCCCCACCTTACAACCAGTCACTTAAGAGACTGATTGAGTTTACAATGGAGCTCACAAAAGGTACTTGTGTCCCAGAGTCAAAGATGGTCATGTGATCACATTTTGACTTTGGTCGCTGGCCTGCATTTATGCCCATTTGCAGCATCCCATAGTCCAGGGGTCTGCAACCTTAGTGTCAGGCTGTCTCTGATTATATTTAGGAAAGATAACACCTTGACTTCATTTGGTTATGAAGAAAAGTACTTTTACTAGATACATCTGGACTACAGCCGGGTAAAGTTGGATCTGAGACAAAATATGGCTAACATTCCATATCCCCTCGTTAGTCCCTCCTCCCCCAAGAGGTCAGGCAGGTCTGGTCCAATGCCAGCTCCTTCTCGGCCCCTGGCTGTTAATCATCTCAGGAATGCAGTGTCCCTTGGAAAGCCTGCGCTCTAACATTCTTGCTGATTACAAACCGTCAATCTCCCCTCCCCTTGATCTCATGTCAGACGACACTCTTAAAGGGCCCTCTCCACTTAACCTGAATAGGATAGTAATGCATCTTAAGTCCATGAGCTATTTTACATCACACATAAAAACCCATTGCAATCTAACTACTGAATATAAAGTGTACAAAAGGATGTGAGGATTGGAGTGGAGGCTGGCACTTGGTCCCTTTAAGACTTGTGGACTTCAACTCCCAGAGTTCCTCAGCCAGCTTTGCTGGCTGAGGGACTCTGGGAGTTGAAGTCCACAAGTCTTAAAGGGACCAAGGTTGGAGACCCCTGCCAGTCACCCAACCGCAGTTTGACTTTTTTTCTTTCTTTCTGGGGACTGGTGTTCACTTCTGATTTCTGGCAAAACGCACCCATAGCAGACAGTGGATTCTCTCAACGATGGCAGAACTGGATTGACAACTGCTGGGTTCGTTTTCCTTAACGACCCATTGCAAAAACTGTCATAAAATCAGGTTGGTCGCATGGCTGCTTCAACTTCTGACCATCATGGTATCTGATGGAAATTCCGTTTTGGCCGTACCTGTACGACCAAACCTGTATGGTATTTTATGGGAGGGGAGCAGTATGTAAACGAACATAATAAATAAGCCAACAGATGATTACTAGATGAGAAGCCGGCTCCCTTGGTAGCAGGAAAGATCTCTGTAGCTGCACCTAGAAGCCATTGGTCCCCGTGGGGCCTGCAGCAGCTCCAGGCTTGTCTGAAGCTAAAACAAACCCCCCCCCCTCCAGGAGAACCTGGCCAGCAAGAACTGCAGAACCCACTCAGCCCCAGTTTCCCTTCTGCGCCTGCCACAGGGCGATCCCGTCACAGGGCCAAGAAAGGGCTGGGCTGCTGCTGGAAAGGGCCCCCGTTTGCCAAATGCCCACTCGGCTGCCACACTGCCAGCCCAGTCAAAGCCACAGCAACCCAGGTCTGTGGCTGTCCCTACAGGTAGAGCCCAGCACCACCCCGGAGCCTCCGTCTTCCTCTGCTTCAGAGGAAACATCTTCCCCCAGGGCAGGATGGGTGCTACAAGCACTCCATTATCAGAGTGACCCTGGGTTTCTAACGATACAATGCTGGATAATTTTTCTCCCTTAACCTTCAGTTTTGAAGTCATTTTCAAGTGGCCTTCTCTCGGAGTGCCCGCTGGTGCCTCCGCTTGGACCTCTTCAGCTGGGCTGCTCTGTGGAGACAAATGGCAAGAGATGATGCCCCAGCCAGGTCAGACCCCCGCAGTGCCCTTCGGGAAGCAGCTGCACCCTGGAATGTGGCTCCCTCCACACCCGCACTGGGAGACCAGCCTCCCTCGCCAGAGGGTCTTTTCTTCATTTGGGGCTGATGGAAAAGGAATGACTTCCTCTAAGGGGGGGACAGCCAAGGACGGTGCAAGGAAACATGCTCCACAGCAGGAGTCTCCAACCTTGGCAACTTTAAGACTGGTGGACTTCAACTCCCAGAATTCCTCAGCCAGCTATCCAACTTTGGCAACTTTAAGACTGGTGGACTTCAACTCCCAGAATTCTTTAGCCAACTTTGCTGGCTGAGGAATTCTGGGAGTTGAAGTCCACCAGTCTTAAAGTTGCCAAAGTTGGACAGCCCTGCTCCACAGCATATAAAGATTTTCATTGTGGCCCTCTTTGCCTTCCCCAAGGTGATTGTCTCAGCTCAGGTACCTGGGTTTCCCAGATGCACCCCCTTTACCTGCCTGGGAGGCTCCTTGTCACACTCGAATGGCTCCTCTGATGGGCTGGCGGCTTCTTTCCCAGCCTTCCTGTCAATTCCAGCTGGGCCCAGCGAGCGAGGCTGCCCCATGCCCCTTCCTGGGCCAGGAGACACTGCTCCTTGCGAAGGAGAGGCCCCAAGGGCGCCTGGGAAGGACTGCAGGGGAGCTGGGGTTGCCCCCACCAGGGGGAAATCGGGGGTTTGCAAAAGGCTCTGTCCAGTGTCCAAGGCCGGGGAGAGGAGCAACTCACGGGAAGAAAGAGCTGAGGGGGTCCCCCTCATTCCAGGCAGGAGGATTTGAGGAGCCTCCCCAGGTGGGCTCCTAGGACCCTTGCTGGATCCCCCAGCATCCGAGACCCTCAACGGCTTCTCAGGGCAGACTTTGAGCTTCTTGGACTTCAGGTAGCCGAAGTCCTCATCGGGCAGGTGGAACTCTTGGTGGGGCAGACTGGGAGGCAGCCAGCTGAGACGGGACCCCTCCCTACACGGAGGGCCAGGAGGCAAAGCCGCAACAGCAGAATTCTCCACCATCCAGACAGCAGGAGAAGCCGGATCCAGGGAGCCCGCTGGCGGGCTGCGTCCTCTGTCTGCAAACGTGGGACAAACAAAAGAACCTTCTTGCAAGACCCAAACCTCAATTTCTGAGCCCCCAAAGAACTGACTCCAAAGGCCGCCCCTCGTTCCATCTCTGCAACTTCTACGGAGACAGGAGGGCAACCCATCCCCCAGGCCTCCAAAAACCCTCGCCCAGAAGACCGCTCGGCCTTCGAATGACGCCCAAGGCTGGTGTGCTGCATGTGCCTTTATTTTCAACTATTCTACCTCCCAATATGCATGCACACACACACCCCCCGAAGCAGTCCTGGGAGGTTAGGCTCCATTTAGCCTGCCTGGGAGGCTCTGTCCTCGGCACAAGGGGGCTCCTGCTCTCCACCCGACCTAGAGTAAGTCCGGCAGGAAGGCCGCCTGGGATGTGAAGGGAGAGGGGGTTGGAATCCTCCTGCCTTGCACCTCAGGGAGGCCACTGGGATCTCCAAGGGGGAAAAGGCCTCACCCTGCAAGACCATCCAGGGGAACCCCCAGTCTGCTCAGGAGGCTCACTTGCAGAGACACACTTTCCCACCGCCTCCCGGGCTTCTCCCACTGCTGGGTAAAGAGCTCTGGGCCACGTGAAGCTGAGACCCCTCCCCGGCTAGCCACTGGCCCTTCCAGCCCCTCCCTGCCTCCGTGCTTGCTGCCCACATGGCCATGGGCTGCCACAGGGTGAGCTCTGCTGCCTTGCTTCCACATATGCCCTTTTCTCACCCTCTATGAAATTCTTCTGCAGGATGAACAAATGTTCCGGGGGGAGGGGGGGGCATCGACCCTTCCGGGTTCTCCAACTGACCTGTGCTGGAGGAAGTCCTCTGCTGGGTCCTCCTCCTCCTCAGCCTCAGGCTTCTCCTGCCCTGGCCGCGGCTGGACCCGGCACTCTCGCGAGAGACAGGCGTGGACTCAGAAGTATCCCCTGGCATACTGGGAGTTGAGCTCAGTCGATCATCACTTTTGGGGAGCTCCTGGGAGGGCTGGGTTGGATTTGCCGCCAGCTGTTTGTGGGTCACCCTCCGGCCCTTTCTGCCTTTGCCCAGCTGGCTCTGAATGACCGCCTCCAAGTTCACCTCCTCCTGGCGCCTGGAGAGTCGCCGGGTCATGCGCACATAATATTCCAGGGGAAACATGAGTCCCTCAACCACTGTGCAAGAGCTCAGCACCCCCTTACTGGGGGAGACCCCTCCCAGGGGGGGTGACCCCACTTCAAGGCTGTGCCCTTCCTCCTCTCCGCTTGCCTTCTTGCTGGGGGGGTCTCCGTTATCCGTGTCATCTGGATGCCAACCAGGAACAGTTCTCTCTCCTTGAGCAGCGCCAGGGGTCGCCGCTGGGCCCGCCAATCTTCCTGAATCTTCCTTGCCCCCCCACCCAGACTTCTCCTCTTCCTTCTCCTCATTCTGCACACTGGCACATGACACATTCGCAGCAGCCAAGTCCTCCCGAACAGAAACACTCTCTTGGCTCAGGGGGTCAAGTGAAGATCCCCGACTCGTGTGCGGCAGGGAAGAAGGAAGTTCTTGCGTTACCCCAGGAATATCGGTTTGCATCCACATGTCCTGCTCGGAGTCTGGATCTGACACTATAGGAGTAACATCGCCACTTCCTCCTTGGCTAGCTCGCAGGGGGGACTCGGGGGGGCTCCCCTGGCCAGGGTCCAAGAGGCTGCTGCTGCTCCTCTTAAAAGCTGGGGACTCTGAGCCTTGGTCTGTGGCCCTCTCATGCTCTCCCTGATGCCCCTCCCACGCCGTTTCTCCCCTCTGGGCCAAAGAGAGCATCTCTCTCTGCTCTCCACCGGTTCCAGTGGCCAAGTGCAGGCTGCAGTTCCTCCCCGGAGGGGGCTCCACAGAATTAAAGAGGACCCTTCGGCCAGACTGATGGGTCCTTCTGGAGCCAGATGTTTCTGGCAAGCTGCCTTCAAAGGCCCCGGACTTAAAGAGAACAGGTGTGGCCTCTGCGGTGCTGCCTGGGCAGGAAATTCCAGCCTGCCCCTCCTTTGGGGGCTCTGGAGATAGTTGACTGAGGTCTCCTGCAAAGGACAAAGTTCTTGGGTAGCTTCTTTTCTCAGCACAGCAGAATTGAGCATCCATAACCCGGAGCATAAAAAAGATAGAATGCTGTAAAAGGAGTATTAAAAAAACCTCTCCTCAAGAGACATCAGGTGTGAGAAATCGAGTTGTACCACACAAACAGCCTAGCGATGCATCGACTCCGTTCAGGTTTTGGAATCAAGAGAACAACTTTGTTTGTAATTACTTGCACTCTGGGTGACCTGCATCTGCACCACCATCCTCTCTTCCTTCCTTGGCCCAATTTTAGTCCTGCGTCAAGTCCAGCTACTCTGCATCTGATGAAGTTTGTGCATCTCTGACTTTTAATACAGGGGCCTCCAATCCTGGCAACTTTAAGACTTGTGGACTTCCTGGCTGAGGAACCTCTGGGAGTTGACGCCCACAAGTCTTAAGCTGCCAAGGTTGGAGGCCCGTTTTAATAAACCTGTTTGTCAGCTTATGACACCCACTTACGCTTCTTACGCAGCGACAATCTGTCATGAACTATGGGGAGAAGGGATGGGAGGGAGGATGCTTGGGGGAGAGTGAAAGTAACTTTTATCCCTCTTCCCAAGAAGCTACTTGCTGTATCTCCCCGAGAGAGAGGCTGCTTCAAGGTCACCCGGCTGGGAGAAGAATGCAGCGGCATACCTTTGAAGTCACCAATCTGAAAACATCTTGCTTGAACCTCTTTGGGGGAGTGGGGTATCAGTGATGGGAAGCAGCTAAGGTAGAAGGAACCTTCCAGAAAGGGGAGGGAGACAAGAGGCAGCAGAGCCCAGAGCTCCATAGAAGACAGAGGAAGAAAATAAAGACAGCCGCTCCCAAGAGTGAGAATAAACGTTTAATCTAGCAAGAGTCTGTCTATTGCAGGGGTCTCCAACCTTGGCAACTTCAAGACTTGTGGACTTCAACTCCCAGAGTTCCTCAGCCAGCAAAGCTGGGAGTTGAAGTCCACCGGTCTTAAAGTTGCCAAGTTTGGAGACCCCTGGTCGAAAGAACCGGGCCTCTGGTGGCTCAGACTGCTAAGACAGTCTGTTATTAACACAGCTGCTTGCAATTACTGCAGGTTCAAGTCCCACCAGGCCCAAGGTTGACTCAGCCTTCCATCCTTTATAAGGTAGGTAAAATGAGGACCCAGATTGTTGGGGGCAATAAAAAAGTTGACTTTGTATATAATATACAAATGGATGAAGACTATTGCTTGACATAGTGTAAGCCGCCCTGAGTCTTCGGAGAAGGGCGGGATATAAATGCAAATAAAAAAAACAAAAACCTGTGCTCTGGCTAAATGTCAGGGGTGTCAAATTCAAGACCTGTGGGCTGGATCTGGCCCACAGGGTGTTTAGATTTGGCCCACAGGGCCGCCCTGTGAACAGCAAAGGACCAGCCCACATTGCCTCTGCCAGCACATGTCACTCGTGTCGGGCTGGCCCTCCCGAGCTCCATTTTCACTGGCTGGCTGTCACAGCCGAAAATGGAGTCTGGGAGGGGAGCCCCAAATACGAGTGATGTCGAGCTGGGCACCCCCCCCTCCCACAACCCTGATGCGGCCCTCAATCAAATCGAGTTTGACAGCCCTGTTCTCTGTCACTCTTGAGCTCATCCTGAATCAATCTCAGGAAAAGTCAGCTCAAACAGGCGGCTCTCGAGACACGTTCAGTGAAATCTCCTTCGAGTCGAGCTTAATTCCTGGTGATCTCCGGGCAAGAACATGGGAGCAGATTGTTCTTGTTGCTGCTGCTACTTCTGGGGCATCTTCTCGGCTCCCCAACCTGGTCTACAGTTGTGGCATCCCCAGAGGTGCCAAGCAGGTCTGATCGGAGGGGGTCAACTAGGCCCTACTACTCTCAAAATCCATCGGAGAGACCCTCACCCCAATTCTTTCTACAAGGAGCCCGCCAGATGCCGTCTCAGTGTTACCTGCATGGTTCTTCAGAGCTTCCTCCTGTTCAAGCAGCAGGTTCTGCTCTCCGACCGTTTTCTTGATGTAATTTTTAACCTTCGCTGCTCTCTCGGCACGCTGTGAAAACGAAGAAGGGTAGTAATCGCACTGCTTTTCTTACTAGTCCAGGGGTCTGCAAACCTGGCTCTTTTAAGACTTGTGGACTTCAACTCCCAGAGTTACTCAGACAGCTTTGCTGGCTCTGGGAGTTGAAGTCCACAAGTCTTAAAAGAGCCAGGTTTGCAGACCCCTGGACTAGTCAATATGAAATTAGTCAATTTCTGCTGATTTTTGCTGCTCAAGCTTTTCCCCCAATGAAGAGATTGTCCTTCAGCAGCGAATCCTTTTTATGTACCCACCTGCAACCTGTGGAATGTTTTGTTGTATTCTCTTTTCAATATGGCCAGTTTTTCTTTCAGCTGGAAGACAAAACGGTGGTTAAATAATTGGTATATTTCAGTTGAAAAGTAATTGAAAGGTTTAGACAGCAACCATATAACTCTAATTAGGTTTAAGTCTATGGAGAGTCTCAGCCATCCAGATCATGGTTGTCCCAAAGGTGCTTTTTCAAGAGGAAACTGGTCTTTCTCGTTTTATCCTTGAAGACGTTTCGCTTCTCCTCCAAGAAGCTTCTTCAGCTCTGACTGGATGGTGAGGAATGGAATGATTTATATTCCTTGCAGACAGCTGGTCATTGGCATCCTTTTAGAGCAGGGGTGTTGTGACTTGTCCTCCCTCCTCTCCTCAGCCAGGCCCCTCCCGTCTCCAACCGGGCTTTTTATCAGACTCTGAGTCTGATAATGAAGATGAACAGCCTGTCATGACTCCAGCCCACCCCCCCCCCGCCCCTGGCCCCATGCCTGGAGAGGATTCAAGGAGTGAAAGGAGAAGCCCAATAAACCTCACTCATACAGTGTGTGTTCCTTTGGCTTAGCCTTCAGAGCAGGAAGCCAGCCAGGTGGTGGAATTACCCGGTCCTACTCCCTCTCACCCCTCCCTTTCCCAGATGCTGACAGCAGATCCAGCTGAAGACAATTCACTGTGGGTGGACCCTCGCTTCTGGAGATCTGAGAGGCGACGCAGCAGAAGGAAGGGTGGGGCAGGCCTGGATAAATGCTGAGTCATGGAGCCACACCCCACAGCCTATATAAAGGACCTGCTTTTGGCATTCCAACCTTGAGTCAAGCAAAGTCTTACCTAGTTTGCTGATATCGGACCCTATCGCTGAAGTCACAACTTGGACTCCTGCCTGCCCTGACAAACCTCGAAGGAACTTGGCAAGCTACAGAGGCTTCGTTGCCAAGTTTGTTACGGACTTCCTTGACTCGTTCGTCGGAGTGGGGGTGGGACACAACAAGGGGTCTCCGACCTTGGCAACTTTAAGACTTGTGGACTTCAACTCCCAGAATTCCTCAGCCAGCAAAGCCAAAGCAAAGCTGGCTTAGGAATTCTGGGAGTTGAAGTCCACAAGTTTTAAAGTTGCCAAGGTTGGAGACCCCTATTTTAGAGGGTCCTTGAAGCACTTGGAGATTTATCTGTACCAGTATCCTCAGGGTCACCTGAGTTGTGCAAATGGTTCCCGTAGTCTGCAATTTTTATCCCTCTGGAAATCCATTCCTAGTCCCACACCATTCAAAGGGTGTTCATCCTAAATTGTACAGCTAAAAGTCTATAGAGATTCTCAGTCCTCCAGATCATGGTTGTCCCGAAAGTGCTTTTTCAAAAAGCAGCTGGTCTTTCTCGTTTTATCTTTGAAGATGTTTTGCATCTCGTCCATAAAGCTTCTTCAGCTCTGGCTGGATGCAAATGACCAGCTGTCTGCAAGGAGTATAAATCCTTCCATTCCCCACCATCCAGCCAGAGCTGAAGAAGCTTCTTGGATGACTAGAGAAACGTCTTCAGAGAAAAACAAGGAAGTCCAGCTGCCTCTATTTAGGTTGGATTTGACAGTGAAGAAGCATCACATGCGCTCCCAGAAATTCCGCAGTTCCCCAAGAAAATTCCAGGTAACCTGAGAACTCATTTCATGCATTATGAGCTTCACGGGACTTCCTGGATCCCATGAGTTTATACTCAATGTTACCTGGCCCAACTGAAAGGAGGTCCTGGTCTTCAGAGCAGACCAATCCCATCAACGTCTTTTCTTTTAGGTACACTGAGAGCATGTGCACCAAGACACATTCCTTTTCTTTTCTTTTCTTCTATTCTATTCTTTTCTTTTCTTCTATTCTTTTCTTTTCTTCTATTCTATTCTTTTCTTCTTGACTTCTATTCTATTCTTTTCATCTATTCTATTCTATTCTTTTATTTATTCTATTCTATTGTGTTGTAAATGTTGTACCTTGATGAACGTATCTTTTATGTACACTGAGAGCATGTGCACCAAGACACATTCCTTTTCTTTTCTTTTCTTCTATTCTATTCTTTTCTTTTCTTCTATTCTATTCTTTTCTTCTATTCTATTCTTTTTTTCTATTCTATTCTTTTCTTCTTGACTTCTATTCTATTCTTTTCATCTATTCTATTCTATTCTTTTATTTATTCTATTCTATTCTATTGTGTTGTAAATGTTGTACCTTGATGAACGTATCTTTTCTTTTATGTACACTGAGAGCATGTGCACCAAGACAAATTCCTTTTCTTTTCTTTTCTTTTCTTCTATTCTTTTTTTCTATTCTATTCTTTTCTTCTCGTCTTCTATTCTATTCTATTCTTTTTTTCTATTCTATTCTATTCTTTTATTTATTCTATTCTATTCTATTCTATTCTTCTCCTTCTCTTCTATCCTCCCCTCCCCTTCTATTCTATCCATAAATCGTACTAGGAAACTAAAAAGTTTTCGGTTCCCAGCTTAGCAAAAGCCAGGCTCGGGCGACGCTGCCTGAATTGGGGAAGGTCTCTCCTCCTGCACTGAGCGGACCGCCGCCGCTAGCCGCGTCCGCCTTGCAGCCGCCCAAGGAAGGGCAGCAGCCCTTCCCTTTTCCTCAAATGCCCCGCCGCCGCCCCCGGGGGAGAGCCCCCTTCGCCCCCTTTCCCTGCCCTGGGGAGCCTTTTCAGCCCAGATGAGCCGGGCCCCGAGCGCGCCACTCCGCGCCTTTCCGATGGGTGGCGACGTCTTCTCCGCTCCCCGGCATCTCGTGGCGGGCAGTTCCGCAGGCTACGCGCAAGGCGGGCGCGGCTCGCGGGGGAGGAAATTCCCTAGTTGCCTCGCCCGTCCTCCCGCCGGCTCTCGCTCTCTCTCTCTCGGGAGAAGGCCGGAGGGTCGGGCGAGCGGGGGCGGCGGCGCTCACCTGCTCCTTCTGCTGCGGGGTCAGAACCGCCGAGCCGGGAACCTCCATCCTCGCACTCCGCGGTTGGCTCCGCGGCGCATGCGCGGCACCCCTTTCGCGCCAAGCGGCAAAAAAAACAAAACACCGAAAAGCGCTCGGACCCGCCTCCCGCGGCGCCGCGCCCAATGAGAACCCGAGATACTTGGCGGCCGACGGGCGAGCTGCGCCCATTGGTCAGGGAGGGGGGGCTACGGAAGCCGGCTGGACGCGGTGGGCGTTCCCGCGGACGGGGCCGTGCCGGGCGCCGCCATGGAGCTGGGCGAGATGCTCTACAACAAGTCCGAGTACATCGAGACGGTGCGCGGGGCCGGAGGGCGGCCGGGCGGGGCGAGGCGGGGGCGGGCGGGGGCGGGCTCTCACGAGGGGAATGAGGGGGTGGGGGGGTCGTGGGCCTGGAGGCCGGGCGGTGACCCTGCGGCCTTCCCTGACAGGCCTCCGGGAACAAGGTGAGCCGGCAGTCGGTGCTGTGCGGGAGCCAGAACATCGTCCTCAACGGCAAGGTGAGGCCGGCCATGGGACAGGGGAGGGGAGGCAGGGCGGGGCCCAGGAAGAGTCCGCCCCGCCCCTCCCTGCGGGGGGGGAGTGGAGTGGAGTGGGGAGGGGGGGGCCGAAGGGCCAGAGACCCCCCAGCACCCCCCCCAGGCGCCTCTCTGCCCCCCCCCCCGCAGACCATCGTCATGAACGACTGCATCATCCGCGGGGACCTGGCCAACGTGCGCGTCGGGCGGCACTGCGTGGTCAAGAGCCGGAGCGTCATCCGGCCCCCCTTCAAGAAGTTCAGCAAAGGGTAAGGAGGGGGGGAGGGAGGACTGGCCGCCCCCCCCCCGCTGCCTCCCTCCCCTCCCCTCCCCTCCCTCGGCCTTCAGCAGGGGCCACGGCCGGTTGTTGCGCTCAGAAATAGATACAGAAATTCGTGTTTCTGACACACACACAGGTATGCAGCGGTGGGATTCAAGTAATTTAACAACCGGTTCTCTGCCCTCATGATTTCTTCCAACAACCAGTTTGCAAAACTGCTCAGAAAGTTAGCAACCGGTTCTCCCGAAGTGGTGCGAACTGGCTGAATCCCATCACTCTGTCTGTCTGTCTGTCTGTCTATCTATCTATCTATCTATCTATCTATCTATCTATCTATCTATCTATCTATCTCCATATATTTATTTATCTATCTATCTATCTATCTATCTCCATATATTTATTTATCTATCTATCTATCTATCTCCATATATTTATCTATCTATCTATCTATCTATCTATCTATCTATCTCCATATATTTATTTATTTATTTATCTATCTATCTATCTATCTATCTATCTATCTATCTATCTATCTATCTATCTATCTATCTATCTACCTACCTACCTACCTACCTACCTACCTACCTACCTACCTACCTACCTACCTACCTATCCATTCTATCTACTTACCTATCTATCCAGTGGTGGGATTTAACAAATTTAACAACTGGTTCTCTGCCCTAATGATTTCTCCCAACAACCAGTTCACCAAACTGCTCAGAAAGTTTGACAACCGGTTCTCCCGAAGTGGTGCGAACTGGCTGAATCCCACCACTGCCCCTCTGGATGTACATATATGTATATGTGTGTGTATATGTATACGTGTAATGTATACATGTATATATATATGCATATGTATAAAAGCACAAACTATAAATAGAACACACAAATGTTATATATAAATCAGTGGTGAAATGTAACATTTGTTACTGCCGGTTCTGTGGGCGTGGCGTGGTGGGCGGCAGGTAATGTGACTGGGTGGGCGTGGCCAATTTTTTTTTTTTTACTTTTAAAAGCATTTTTTCTACAATCTCTTCTGCCAAAGAGGTTGTAGAAAAAATGCTTTTAGAAGCCTCTGAGGCTTCTAAATTTTTCTTCAGCTGAAGAAAAATTGCTTTTAAAAGTAAAAAAAAAACCTCTGATGATCGCGCAGCTCAGCTGGGCATGGGTGGGGGGGCAGGGATTTTTGCTACCGGTTCTCTGAACTACCCACCAAATCGGGCAACCTGGTCCGAACCAGGAGCATTTCACCCTTGATATAACATTTATGTGTTCTATCGATGTTATAACAAGTGCTTTTATACATACAAATATAACATTTCTTGGCCTCCCATCTTACTCTAGGGCAGTGTTTCTCAACTTTAAGATGTGTGGACTTCAACTCCCAAAATTCCCCATCTGGCTATGCCTCCCCTCTCCTTTTGCTCTTTCTTGCCTTGGCTGCCACTGAGGAAGGAGGGAGGGAAAGGAATCCTCAAGAGCTCTGCCAGTTGTTGGCCTCAATGCAGGGGGCTGGGGCTGGGGGCTTGGGATTCTTGCATTTTGTCCCCTCTCATCTGGCCTGGTTTTGTTCAGCGCCGAGCACGGAAGGGATGCTGGTGACAAAGCTCCTGTCTTCCTTTCTTTGTAGGGTTGCCTTCTTCCCTCTGCACATCGGGGATCACGTCTTCATTGAGGAGGATTGTGTTGTCAATGCGGCTCAGATCGGCTCCTATGTCCACATAGGCAAGAATTGCGTGATCGTAAGTGCCTGTAGTTTCTTAGCTTCAAGTGATGAGGAACTCTCTGGCTCAAACCTTACTTCTAACGTAGCTCACTTTGTGCCATATTTGATGCCCTTAGCTAAGCAAGCTGGTTCCTCAGGCCTGCTTTGTGGCCCAATACAAGATCCTGTGTGACTGGGTATCCTCAGGGTTAAAAGCACAAGACGGGCTGTTTTGTGGAAGGTTACAGGCTCTTTGGAGGCTTTTCAGAGGCTCTGTTGGATGGCCTCCCCAACCCCCAGTCCATGGACCGGCACTGGTCCATAGCCTGCCAGAAACCGGGCCGTGCAAACAAGCAAAGACCCATCCGCAGGATGCAGGCAGCAGCTGAATCCTCTCTCCACGGAACCGGTCCCTGGTGCCCAAAAGGCTGGAGCTTCTTCCTTCTATCTTGCTTCCCTCCATTTCTTGTCGACCAGCCCCAAAGCATTCATCATTTCTGGGGTTAGGGCAGCAACCCCTGAAGCGTGATGGTGCGGGTGATATCTTGGCTACAGTCCAGGTAGTTCAGATTCCTGGGCCGTAGCTGACTTTACAGAGACCGTTGAAAGCCCCGTTTCTCCAGCTTAGCAACTTTAAGATACGTGGAGTTCAACTCTCAATTTCCCAGCCAGCGTGAGATTCCCAGGAATCGAAGTCTGCTTATCTTAAATGTTGCTAAGCTTGAGAAATCCTCAAGAACTTAAGGCTGGCTCCATCCCTTTGGCTTGATGCTGCAGAGCAGAGCTCTTCCTGCTTAAAGCCAAGATGACATCTTCATGTCTGGGTATCCTTTTAGGGTCGCAGGTGTGTCCTGAAAGACTGCTGCAGAATCCTTGACAACACAGTGTTGCCCCCGGAAACAGTGGTCCCACCTTTCACCGTCTTTTCCGGCTGCCCAGGTAAGCTGGAAGAAGCAGGATGTTGGTTGGGGGGGCAGTGGCAGGGGGCCTGGCGAGTTGCTCATGTGCCTGTCCTTTCCAGGGCTCTTCTCGGGGGAGCTGCCCGAATGCACGCAGGAGCTGATGATCGATGTCACCAAGAGCTACTACCAGAAATTCCTGCCCCTCACCCAGATTTGAGAAGCTCCTCCTCTGGCGGGGGGCTCAGGACTGGCATGGCCTACGGGTGCCCTGCAGGCAGCTGGCTCCAGAGCTGACCGGCAGGTATGCCAAAGACCACCTTCCTTGCTGGCGATGTCCTCCCTCATGGATTGACCAGACCCTCTCCAGAAGTTCTTCTGGTTTCTCCTGGATGGTTGGAAGAGGCTGGCCTTGACCTGGCTCCCCTCCATGGGCTCCATGATGGTTGAGCAGGAGACTGACGCACTCAGTGCTTGTGGGGTGGGTGGGCGGGGGGTTGGTCTAGGATGTTGCTGCTCTTGTTCTTGCTGGTCCTTCCCGCTCGATCACAATCCTCCCTTGAGGTGGTCCTGACCAGCCTTCTTGCTGCCGTTCATTTTGTTCTGGAGCCCCTCAGAGCTTTCCTCAGATGCTGTCAAGCCGTCTCTTCAGGCGACAGTTGTGAAAGCAGCTGCAGCCCAAATCCAGAGCTCTGCTTTGTGGCTGTTAATCCGATTCTTTGTGGGGTTCAGGGGTGACCTGAGCTGGCAGGGCAGGATCACACCCCTCTCCAAGGGACCACAGTTGCATCCTCCAACCGAAGGTCCCTTAGGAGAAACTGGGCAAGAGGAAAGGACCGTGTGGGTCATTGGATGAGGGAGATTAGCTACTTAGGGGGAGGGCAGGCAAACGGTCTCTGGGGGAAGTGCAGGCCCTTCTTTGCCCTGCCCTCTCTCATCTCTTCCCAAATAGGTAAAGCAGCCTACTTTGGCTCTCTTCGTTCTTTGTCTTCTTGTGCTGCCACTTTCTGCATGTTAGACTTCAGCTTAAGTTGTTCCAGGCTGTGTGTGTGGCTGCACTCGCACACCTGTGTGTGTTTCTGCGTTCTTGGCCTGTAAACTTCCACTGTGTATTAACCAACCAGGGACCATTTGACACATTGTAGGAACATTTGCTCACTGCACAGGTGCTCTCTGGTTTGTTGGCCTTTACCTGTATGTATATTAAAGTCTGAACTGCCCAACCAAGCATGTTGGCCGTGGTGGTTCTCTCACATCGGTCTCTGGGGAGGATTGGTCACCTGGCCACTCAGCTTCTCCATGTGCCCAGGAGGCCCAGTGCTTGTTGGGTAATGAAACATCTGCAGCTGCGATGCAGTCACCTTCACAACCTTCCTCCAAAAGGGGATTTTGAAGTGGATGAAAGCTGTAAGAGTTGTGGAGTTAAGTGATGGGCCCTTCAGAAGAGGGCACATCAGCGCTTCCATCAGACAGAATGGAATCACACCGCCCCGCAAGGAATTATTAATCACTTCCCAGACCCAGTCATGCATCCCCTCCTGGGCAACCTTAACCAGCCAGGAGGGACGCGAACCCATCACAGAGATAGCTGAACCAGCAGTTGAAGAGCCCTGTCCACTTCCTCGGGGTTCCTCAGGATTACTTTGGTAGCCAAAATTCTACTGTCAGGCCCAAGCTCCAATGACACCACAGTGTGATCCAGTTCAGGTCTTTGTTTGCTTATACCTGAAGGACGGAATCTTGCCAGACCAAACTTGTAAAGTCTCCAAACTTGGCGACTGTAAGACTTGTGGATGCGTGGCTGGCTGAGGAATTCTGAGAATTAAAAGTCCTCAAGTTTTAAAGTTGCCAGGTTTGGAGAGACCTGTTCTAACCTCTAACACATATCCTGAGAGATTTTCCTCTCCTCACCACCTGGTTCAGGACTGCAGCCTCTTGTCCTTGGCCTCTTTCTGGAATGTGCTGCTTCCTCCCTGGGAAGGGCTGGGAACATTCCCTATTGCCCTTTCTTCTGTTACATCTACTTCAATGGGTGTGTGATTTGTAAGAAGCACTTTTCACCTCGTGCTGTAGCTGTCTGGAGCCCTTGTGGGCGATCCTTGTCCTCTCCTGACCTGGAGAGGAGCCCTCACAAAGAGCCAGTCCATTCACCGGCTCTTCATTTTTCTGCGATCATGAGCTCTGTTCTCAACACAGCCATCTTCGGTTCGCCTTTCTTCCCTGGAAATCTCAACTCACCTGGAGGAGGATTCAGGGCAGCATCTCCCCAGACAAGTCAATGGTTCTGGGGGTGTGGATGCTCCCTTGGCCACAAATGTCAGCTCTTCTCGTTTGCTATGAACACTAATACTACTTTGATTATTGTAAGACAACAGAACCTGGCAAGTCTGAATAGCTTTTCCCTCCCCCTTGGTTGCAATTCAAAGATACTCCTTCCTGAAAATTTCAAGTAACTCTCTTGGTTGCTGGGAAAATCTCTTTCAGATAATTCTTCTAAGAGCCACGGTGGCGCAGTGGTAAGAGTGCAGTACTGCAGGCTACTTCTGCTGACTGCCAGCTGCCTTCAGTTTGGCAGTTCAAATCTCATCAGGCTCAAGGTTGACTCAGCCTTCCATCCTTCTGAGGTCGGTAAAATGAGGACCCAGATTGTTGGGGGTGATAAGCCGACTGTGAATCGCTTAGAGAGGCCTGTAAAACACTATGAAGCAGTATATAAGTGCTGTTGCTAAGTACAGGTAATCCCCGACATACAATAATTTGTTTAGAGACCATTTGAAGTTAACAATAGCACTGAAAAAAGTGTGTTATGACCATTTTTCACACGACCGTTGCAGCCTCCCCCTGATTACGTGATTCACATTTGGATGCTTGGCAATTGGTTCATATTTATGATGGTTGCCTTTTGCAGTGTTCTGACAAACAGAGTCAATGGGGAAGCCAGGTTCACTTAAACAACCGTGTTTCTAATTGAACAATTGCAGTGATTCACTTAAATGCAAGGAAAATGGGACAAAATTCACTTAGCAAATTTCTCACTTAGCAACATAACTTCTAGTCTATTGTGGAAATAAGTCAAGAACTGCCTGTTCAGAAGTCAGAGTCAAATAGGTATTGCTATTTATCTGTTCTATCTGCCATTCTTACAACACGCACACACAAACACATTGATTGAAAGGAGTTCTCTAAAACAGACCGAAGGATGTCTTAGCATCCCAAGGAAGAAGATGCTTCAGCCATCCCCAGTGGGTAAATGCTAAAGAACTTCCTATTGTTAGAGGAGGTTCTTCCTACACCTACACAAATTAAGAAAGTCCAGCTGCCTCTTGAAAAGTATCTTTAGATCATTAAGTCGAGGGCTACCTGGACCTTTGATGTGTTGGAGGGCTTTAGTTGGTTTGTGTACTATTGTAATGCTGTGTAGTTGTAGTAGTGTGTGGATTGTCGCAGGTAAATTTTTCGTTTTGTAGCTTCTTTTGATTGGCACTTTGATAAATTTGTATAGGTACCTATTGTGTTGGACGACGTTGTACAGACAGTTTGTTTTCCTTTTTCTGATGTTCTGGATTGTTGCAGCGCATTTGTAGTCACCTGAATAAAGTTCTCACATGGCTCCTCTTGTGGGAAGTTGGGTTGTTACTTTGCTACGGGAGACCTTGGTTAGTGCACGTTGTTTTTTAATAGACGTGCATTTCTAATTTGCTGTCATTTCCTCTTCTGATGAGGATGTCCAGGCAGGGTAATGTGTCCCTGTTTCCTTCTGCCCTTTTCAATTTTTTTTTTTTTTTTGGACCTGTTATGGATTGTTTGATGTGTCTTCTCTAGCGGTCCCTTTTTTATTACGATGAAAGTGTCAGTCACAAACCAGACCCACAATTTGGTTGTTCATGTGGGAATGCTATCGTTTCTAGGCCAGGGGTCTCCAACCTTGTTCTCTTTAAAGACTTGTGGACTTCAACTCCCAGAGTCCCTCAGCCTCCTGGCTGAGGGACTCTGGGAGTTAATCCTAATCTTAAAGGGACCGAGGTTGGAGACGCCTGTTCTAGGCGCTGCATTACGGTCCCCACTAGGAGTCTTGAGGGGGCATCCCATCCATGTTCCTCTGACTTGTGGCTGTATTTTTCTATTGCAATTCTTTCGGGTTTTGTATGGATTGTCTTCAGTCTATGATATCCGTGGTTTGGCCTTTGTTTTTAGGGAAGAGGGGGGATATTTTGGCCCTAATTTAGGCTAAAGTTGACTTTGGGATGAACAGCATAAGTCCAAGGCCCCCATGCAAGGATGGAGCTTTTGGAAGATAGAGGAGCTGACTGGTTGATTGGAAATAGAGCAGAACTGTTCTGGTCCAGCCTTCGCAAGTAATGATAAGCTGCTTACTCTCGAGTAAAACAACCCCCTTTTTAAAACAGGGAAGTAATAGTCTTTTATTCACGTGGATAAACAAAAATCAAACGTAATAAGTCCCAACAAACCTGGTTCTGGCCAAGGAATCTGAATTGCTTGATGTATACTAGAAAACAGTCATCTGCGACAGCTGGGCCCCTCCCAAACCCCTCCTATTTAGTTCCCAGTTAGGGAGGAGGTGGCTAGCATCTACAACTTCTTTTCCCTGAGTGTCGGCTTATTGCTTTCCTTTGCTCTCCTCTCCCCTCTACCCATATGTGCATCTGGGATGGGCCCCATCTGATCCTCCCCCTCATTCAACTCAGCTGCCTCTCCACCTGGGGGTGGACGGAAGGCCCCCAGCTGTGCCTCTGTTTTCTTATCAGAGCCTTCCAAAGGCTCTGAAGCTGGCCCAGTCCCCCCCCCCCCACAACCTTCTCCTTGTCTGACTCTGCAGCTAGCTCTGCTGGCAGCCGATGGGCCACAAGAAGAACATAGAACAATAGAGCCCTTCCCCCAATTCCTCACGTGGCCCCTTGGAAAAATGAGTTGCCCAACCTTGGTTTAAAAAGACAGAGAGAGAGAGAGACCTGTCGGAGCAGTCCATTGTCTTTTAATATGACCTTGTCAAGCTAATTCACCAGTATAAAAGAAAATACTTTCTTTGCAAAATTAACATAAAGCACACTTGGCTTCTTACAGCCCTTTTCAAGCAGTTTGGGTAAACCGTGTTGCTGGGTGGGGATTTCAGACAGGAATAAATAGGAAACTGGCCGCAGAGGCCCAAACATACATTCAATGTTTTGGCAGGAGGGACCAGATGTGGTTTTGTGGACGTGGCCGAAGGGTGTCCAATGTGGTGAATCTGCTGCTGCTCTTGTAGCTCCTGCTGCAGCCCAACACGAGAGGCCACTCCTGAACCATCCTCCTCACCCATCTGCTTCCTACTCCTGCTTCAGCTTGTCCCATCCTTTGCAATTTCCCAACATTTTAAATAACCCACGAGAACTTTTAACTGACCAACACAGGTGTAAAATCTCCTTCCTCTGGCTCAAGCAGTAACTGTCCACCCTCCACTTCATTTACTGGCCTGTTTTAGGCTATGCTCTTTAAAGGATGCCAACCTCAAGCCAGCTGCTGATGTAACATTGCCTTCAGCTTTGGACTGGCACGGGTTGACTCGTTGCCCCATGGTGCTCCCTCCCTCACCCATTAAGGTGCTGCGTTTCCAGCTGGCAAGAAGGGCAGGAGGGGGTGCCACCTCGGGAAAAGAATGGCCAACAACTGGCCCTGAGCGGCTTCCCTCATTTCCTACTTGATCATGGCTAAGACTGAGAACCTTGGCCCAACAAGTAATCTAGCACAGGGGTCTCCAACCTTGGTCCCTTTAAGACTTGTGGACTTCAACTCCCAGAGTTCCTCAGCCAGCTTTGCTGGCTGAGGGACTCTGGGAGTTGAAGTCCACAAGTCTTAAAGAGACCAAGGTTGGAGACCCCTGATCTAGCAAAAGAAATCCTGATTCTTTCTTTCCTCAACTTCTTCACTATCTCTTTACCAGCCAACCTTTTTTCCTGTTTCCATCAAAGAAGGTAGGAAGTTTCCTTTCAGATAAAGCAGTCTGGAATACGATACGACGTTTGACAATAGCACCCTCATAAATAATATTAAAAACAGGTAAAATGCATTTTTCTGAGTGTCGGAAATGGTTGTTTACAGCATCCCCAAGTAGCTACTAAAAAGAAACAACATCTTGCAACTCTAAGGTAGCGAAGGCCACTTAAGGCTGTGTAACTGAGGTTTTGGGAAAGCAGATGGGGAGGGGGCTCTGGGACGGGGGATCCTGTTGCATGTGCAGTGCTTTTGCAGTGGGTGCCCTGCCAGGAGGTCCTGCCTCCTGCCCTGGCATCTCCGAACTTCCTCTGGCAAACCCCACACATTGCTTTGACCCCCCCCATGCCAGCAATGCTTAAGCGAGGCTTTTGATGTCACTTTGTCTTAAATAACTACCACCTACACGTGTGAGCACAAGACCGCTGCTATAAAAACAGCCAACATACAAAAATATACATTTTTTTCCTCTTGTAAAAATCCCATATAAATTACTTATTATAATACACATAACGTTAAACCGGCCACCGGAATATTATGGGATGTGTCGCAAGAAAGGAGAAAGACGGGTGCCTGCACGGACCAGCCGTAGCATTTAAATGGAATGGATTCCCCCAAATTAAAGCTAAGGGACGACATGGAGGTGGCTACCTGTGCTGGTGGCTTCCAGGCCTCCTTCAGGCCTCTCGCAATCCTAGCCCTTGTGGAATTTGGAAGAGAGCAGGTGGGCCAGGCACATTCAGGGCCCAGCTTTGCAAGGGTCACCTAGCCATCGCGGTGGCCGAGCTCCGATTTGGGAGCTAGAATACACTGAGGAGGAGTCAATGGGTTTGTTCTCCACCGCTCTGCATCTGCAAGCAACGGTTTGTGTGCACCAGGAACACAAACGCATTGTTTAGTGCAAGGGTGGGGGACTATGGCCCCTTTATGACTTGTGGACTTCAACTCCCAGAATTTCTGCTCATCCTCTTCCACCCAACATCAGAGCCATTCCAGGCTGCCACCTCACTGGGGGTCCGGGGGGGGGGGTGTCACTCGAAGACATGAGAACTAGTGGCCCACATACGGTCATAGTCCAGTGGCCTGTTTTAAATTATGATCTACAAGAAACAAAAATACTGCTTCCACGATATATTATCCTGCTCTTTAAAAGTTGCATGTGTCATTGGTAGCTAAGGCAAGCATAGATTAAAGTGCTGGCAGTAAATACAACTAGTAAACCATATGAATGAATATGTAGATATATTCATATATTCATTCATGCATACTCGAAACACACATTCACACAAACAAACCCTATAAAAATAAACCATCACGTTCCTCAACAATAAAATTACGCAATCAACGTAATACACGTAAGCCACACCTTCGCGGAGAAGGGCCGTGGGAACAAGACCTGGGGGAACCAGCTCCCAGCTCCTCTCCACACAGCAAACTCCCGCTCCCCTCCCCCGTTTCCAACCTGCTTAGCTTTTAGACCCATTAAACGGTTGTTGCCGTCTTCAAGACTGGCAGAGGAGGGGCTTCAACTGCGCACACTGGTCAAAAATAAGGGATCCTTTTTAAAAATAAAAAATAAGAATCTCGGACTGACACTCTCCTTGGATTGATAATGTATACTCCATTCCGCTGGATTTGTCCTTTCCGCACGACGTTCTTCTGTCTTCCAAATCCAGCTTCTCCACACAGTCTGCCAATGTCTCCAACTCTGCTCGGGGATAAAAGTCCTTCCACTCCAGGCTCAGCCTGGCCATTGCCCAGCCATGGTTGTTCAGCTCCCCCCTTGAGCAGACTTACCAAAAAAGAACAGGTTGCATTACAAATATTTTTTTTCCTCTCCCTCTCTCACACTCACACAC
Organism: Ahaetulla prasina; assembly: GCF_028640845.1. Lineage (NCBI taxonomy): Eukaryota > Metazoa > Chordata > Lepidosauria > Squamata > Colubridae > Ahaetulla > Ahaetulla prasina. Next base: position 3,622,408 of record NC_080552.1, read on the forward strand.
AAAAACCTGGTTTTATTTGCTGTAAAGCTTCTGTGAAAAATAACACTTTTTTTTTTTCTTCTTGCCCTCTGAGAGTCCTTTCCTCTCCCTGGAGGGGGGGGTCACACCACACCTGACTTGGCCTTTTCTGGCTCCTGCCATCCCCCCCCCTCCCCGCATGGAAACCAGGAGAGAACTGTTCAGCCTCTGCAGAAGCCAAAAGTCGGGGAAAGGCCCTGTGTCACCTGGCAACATGGTGGAAGGCTGTGGCTCTAAGTGCCGGTTGGTGCCCCTGCGGCTTCCAGAGCTGACCTGCAGCCTCCACCAGAAGAGACCAGAGAGACAGAGCCCGAGGCTGGAGTAGAAGCATCTCCCATCTGCTTTACTTGCCGGTGGGGTGGACTCGGTTGTTGGCCCGCAGAGGCCTCTTCTTTTTGGCCGCTGCTACCAGCGTCTTCTGTGGCGTCAGCAGAGTGCCTGGGCCGCTGTGGATGACCCGGAAGGCCGCAGGGCTGCTCAGGGGCCGGGAGAGTAGGACAGGCCGGCTGCTGGGGCCTGGCTCAGAAGACAGGCAGGCAGGGGCGGTGCGGATGGGGTGGGAAAGGCTGGCCGGCCGCTCGGCCCTCAGCCTGCCCCTCCGCCCGGCCCGTCGGTTCTGGTTGCTCTCCAACCGGCACTCCAAGCTGTACACCTCCTCGGCTGCCCCGTTCACTCGGTCGAACTGGGTGAGAAGTGTCTGCAGGAGGGAGAGGAGCTGCTGGATCTCCACATCGAGCTCCATGCTGTCGCAGGTGCTGGTGGTGAGGCTGAGCCCATCCAGCTGGCTGGAGGAAGTGGAGGCCCGGGAGCTCTCGGAGGCAGCGCTAGGGGTGGCTCCCTGCAATGACCGGGAGTCCTGGCTGGAGGAGCGGGAGGGCAGCGGCTCCATCCCTTCGAAGCGGACCTTGTGGCGGAACTGCGGGAAGAGAAGCATCTCATGAGCCACGGTGGTACAGTGGTTAGAATGCAGTACTGCAGGCTATGTCTGCTGACTGCCAGCTGACTGCAATTTGGCAGTTCGATTCTCACCAGCTCAAGGTTGACTCGGCTTTCCACCCTTCCAAAGTCAATAAAATGAGGACCCGGATTGTTGGGGGCAAGAGGCTGACTCTGCAAACCGTTTAGAGAGGGCTGTGATCTTCCTTCCTTCCTTCCTTCCTTCCCTCCCTCCTTCCTTCCTTCCTTCCTTTTACAGTGGTTAAAATGCTGTATTGCAGGCTAATTCTGCCAACTGCCAGGAGTTTGATACTAACCAGCTCAAGGTTGACCCAGCCTTCCATCCTTCCGAGGTGGGTAAAATGAAGACCCGGATTGATGGGGGCAAGAGGCTGACTCTTTCAACCGCTTAGAGAGTAATATAATAAAGCACTGTGAAGCGGTATCTAACTCTAAGAGCTAGTGCTATCTCAGAAGTGGGACTCAACACAGCCCAGGGCCCTGAAGACTCAGCGGGGCTCCTGAGTACCCTCCATCTGCGTTTCCCCACAGCAAAATTATGTGAGCCACAATGGTGATGAAATGCACAAGGCACAGTAGAACTACAGCCCCACACAAAGAGGCCAAAGCAGGGGCTTCAAAGTCAAACTTAGAAAAATCCTGTTATGTCGTCCTTGCCTCCGTCCAAACGATGGCTTAATTAGCCGGCTCTTATCAGCTCTGGCAGCAAAAGAGCCAGCGTCTGCCAAAAGCCCTCGTTAGCTGCCAAGACGCTGGTGAGTCACAACCTTCAGCTCTAGTCAGTCAGTGGATTTTCCTGATACAAAGAGACACACCAGCTCTTGCTGCCTTTTATATCCTGTGGGGTGTGGCTCCCTGACTCAGCACTTCTTAGGCCTGCCCCACCCTTGCTTCTGTTGTTCCCTCCTCTCCTGCCTACGAAACCTAGGATTCACTCAAGCCTGATTGCTGTCAGCTGGGTCTGCAGGCGTGGCCTGGGGGGGGGGGAAGAGTCAGGAGAAGGAGGCCTCGTTATCTCTTTCACCTGGCCTGCTTCTGGCTCCTGGAGCTGAGCCAGGGAGGCCGGTGCTTCCTTCCCCCTCACTGTCCAAATCACTTTCTGGCAGCAGGCCCAGCTCCGAGTCACTTTCTGGCAGCAGGCCCAGCTCCAAGGCACTTTCGGGCATGGGACCAGGTTCGGGGATGGAAGCCACAACAAATCCCCTGACTTCCACTTATCTACTCGCTCTTGTTTTGACCCCCTTGGAGTCTCTGCCTTCAGCTGCAGCATCTTCACTCAGTCTGACCTTGTGTGGAAAGGGAGCAGACCAGAAGCCATGAGGTCAAGGTTGCTCTGGGCAGGCCAGCCTCTGCTTTTCCTCAAAATGCCCAACCGTGGGGCCTCCATTCGAGAGCAGAAACGTGGGGAAGGGCCTCTTTTCTTTCCCATTGAGAGGAGGCAGGGAGGGGAGCATGGCTTCGGAGGGGAGGACCCTGCCTGATGACCCAGGGTTGAAGTGCTTTTCATTTGTTTACATGGTTTAAACTGCCTCCTAGTCCCAAAGCAGATTTTACGGACACGTATACACACATCTGTGCCGTTGGATTTAAATCAAAATCAATAAAACAAAATTTTAAGTCAATCCAAAATTGCAAAAAAAAAAAAAAGTCCACTTAGCAACAGAACAAAATCTGGCAGCCATGAATGCCTCAATCGCTTCCTAAAATCCTGATCTCCGTGCATGTGTGTGTGTGTGTGTGTGTGTAAATTCAACAATGAGTGCTGGATCCAGAACAGTGGTGATAGCTGCTTGATGGTAAGAAGTCTTGCCCCTTTGGTGCCTTTCACATGTGCAAGAGTCCCAGGGGTGAAATGCTCCTGGTTCCGACCAGATCGCCCGATGCGGTAGCGATGGTGGCGGGTGGTTCAGAGAACTGGTAGCAAAAATCCCTGCCCCCTCCCCATGCCCAGCTGAGCCGCACGATCATCAGAGGTGGGTTTTGTTTTTTTTTACTTTTAAAAGCATTTTTTCTTCAGCCGAAAAAATGCTTTTAAAAGTAAAAAAAAACAAACCCTGATGATCGTGCTGCTCAGTTGGGATCGTCAGAGGCTTTTAAAACCTCTTTGGCCAAAGGCTTTTTTTTTTCTTTTAAAGGCAAAAAAAAATGCTTTTAAAAGAAAAAAAAAGCCTCTGACGATCAGGCAGCTCAGCTGGGATTGTCAGGGAAGGCTTTTAAAAGCATTTTTCTTCAGCGAAAAATGCTTTTAAAAGCATTTTTCTTCAGCGAAAAATGCTTTTAAAAGAAAAAAAGCCTCTGACGATCAGGCAGCTCAGCTGGGATTGTCAGAGAAGGCTTTTAAAAAAAAAAAAAAGCCTCTGACGATCAGGCAGCTCAGCTGGGATTGTCAGAGAAGGCTTTTAAAAGCATTTTTCTTCAGCGAAAAATGCTTTAAAAAGAAAAAAAAAGCCTCTGACGATCAGGCAGCTCAGCTGGGATTGTCAGAGAAGGCTTTTAAAAGCATTTTTCTTCAGCGAAAAATGCTTTTAAAAGAAAAAAAGCCTCTGACGATCAGGCAGCTCAGCTGGGATTGTCAGAGAAGGCTTTTAAAAGAAAAAAAGCCTCTGACGATCAGGCAGCTCAGCTGGGATTGTCAGAGAAGGCTTTTAAAACCTCTTTGGCCAAAGGCTTTTTTTTTCTTTTAAAGGCAAAAAAATGCTTTTAAAAGAAAAAAAGCCTCTGACGATCAGGCAGCTCAGCTGGGATTGTCAGAGAAGGCTTTTAAAAGAAAAAAAGCCTCTGACGATCAGGCAGCTCAGCTGGGATTGTCAGAGAAGGCTTTTAAAACCTCTTTGGCCAAAGGCTTTTTTTTCCTTTTAAAGGCAAAAAAAATGCTTTTAAAAGAAAAAAAAAGTCTCTGCCGATCAGGCAGCTCAGCTGGGATCGTCAGAGAAGCCTTTTAAAAGAAAAAAAGCCTCTGACGATCAGGCAGCTCAGCTGGGATTGTCAGAGAAGGCTTTTAAAACCTCTTTGGCCAAAGGCTTTTTTTTTCTTTTAAAGGCAAAAAAATGCTTTTAAAAGAAAAAAAGCCTCTGACGATCAGGCAGCTCAGCTGGGATTGTCAGAGAAGGCTTTTAAAACCTCTTTGGCCAAAGGCTTTTTTTTTCTTTTAAAGGCAAAAAAATGCTTTTAAAAGAAAAAAAGCCTCTGACGATCAGGCAGCTCAGCTGGGATTGTCAGAGAAGGCTTTTAAAACCTCTTTGGCCAAAGGCTTTTTTTTTCTTTTAAAGGCAAAAAAATGCTTTTAAAAGAAAAAAAGCCTCTGACGATCAGGCAGCTCAGCTGGGATTGTCAGAGAAGGCTTTTAAAAGAAAAAAAGCCTCTGACGATCAGGCAGCTCAGCTGGGATTGTCAGAGAAGGCTTTTAAAACCTCTTTGGCCAAAGGCTTTTTTTTTCTTTTAAAGGCAAAAAAATGCTTTTAAAAGAAAAAAAGCCTCTGACGATCAGGCAGCTCAGCTGGGATTGTCAGAGAAGGCTTTTAAAACCTCTTTGGCCAAAGGCTTTTTTTTTCTTTTAAAGGCAAAGGATTTTCTTTCTACAGTTTTGAAAGTTGAAATAGAAGTGATAGAAAAACTTCAAGAGATCCAAGAAGGCGTGGTGACCCAAGAGGCTTCATTGCTGCCAGCATCAGAGGAACCACAAGAGCAAAGGGTGACAAGAGGAGCTCTTAAGCGTAAAGAAGAGCAACAGCTTCAAAGTAAAAGTCAGGATCCCAGTATGGAAGCTGTGGGAGGAGCTAGACGGAAGATACCGGAGGAGGATCTTCCGTTGTCTGTTTCAAAGCTTCAGGAGACCAGTAATGGCAAATAGAATTTTGTCATGGAATGTTAATGGTTTGAATTCAGCTCAGAAAAGAAGGAAAATATTTCACTACTTGAAACAATTTAAAAATGATGTGATTTGCCTGCAAGAGACACGTATCAAATTGGCAGGAGAGCAGAGCAGAGCAGAGCAGAGCAGAGCAGAGCAGAGGAGAGGAGAGGAGAAGAGAAGGGAGAGGACAGAACGGGAGGGGAGAGGAGAGGAGAGGAGAGGAGAGCAGAGGAGAGCAGAGGAGAGGAGAGCAGAGGAGAGGAGAGCAGAGGAGAGGAGAGGAGAGCAGAGGAGAGGAGAGCAGAGGAGAGGAGAAGGGAGAGGACAGGACGGGAGAGGAGAGCAGAGGAGAGGAGAGCAGAGGAGAGCAGAGCAGAGCAGAGCAGAGCAGAGGAGAGGAGAGGAGAGGAGAGGAGAGGAGAGGAGAGGAGAGGAGAGGAGAGGAGAGGAGAGGAGAGGAGAGGAGAGGAGAGGAGAGGCGAGGAGAGTAGAGGAGAGGCGAGGAGAGGTGAGGAGAGGAGAGGAGAGGAGAGGCGAGGTGAGGAGAGGAGAGGTGAGGAGAGGAGAGGAGAGGAGAGGCGAGGAGAGGAGAGGAGAGGAGAGGAGAGGAGAGGAGAGGAGAGGAGAGGAGAGGAGAGGAGAGGAGAGGAAAGGAAAGGAGAGGAGAGGAGAGGAGAGGAGAGGAGAGGAGAGGAGAGGAGAGGAGAGGAGAGGAGAGGAGAGGAGAGGAGAGGAGAGGAGAGGAGAGGAGAGGAGAGGAGAGGAGAGGAGAGGAGAGGAGAGGAGAGGAGAGGAGAGGAGAGGAGAGGAGAGGAGAGGAGAGGAGAGGAGAGGAGAGGAGAGGAGAGGAGAGGAGAGGAGAGGAGAGGAGAGGAGAGGAGAGGAGAGGAGAGGAGAGGAGAGGAGAGGAGAGGAGAGCAGAGAAGAGGAGAGGAGAGGAGAGGGAAGAGGAGAGGAGAGGAGAGGGAAGAGGAGAGGAGAGGAGAGGGGAGAGGAGAGGAGAGGAGAGGAGAGGAGAGGAGAGGAGAGGAGAGGAGAGGAGAGGAGAGGAGAGGAGAGGAGAAGAGCTGTGCAGACACAAGAGGGAGGCCGGTAAGCGGCTGGACAGGAAGGTCCATC